>NW_016690252.1:79041-98099 GCF_001604755.1 Lepidothrix coronata
GGGGGGCGGGAGGGCTGAAAGTGCGGGGCGCGGGGTTCCGTGCGGCGAGGCAAGGGACATGAGCTTGGGATGGATGTGAGCTACACGAGCGATGGGATGTGGGGTGTGCGTGTGGGGTGTGTGTGGGGGGCGGGTGGGAATGGAGCACAAGAGTGCAGCCATGGGCGGATGGCATCCCGGGATGTGGCGTGCGCGTTCAGTGGGACACAGTGAGTGGGGCGAGCACGCAGCGGGATTTGGGGCACGTCTGCAACAGGGGACAGAGGTGCACCCAGCCGGGTGGGGGGGTGTATGCCATGGGGCAGGGGTGCACGTGCCATGGGGCGCGAGGTGGGTGTGATGGGCGTGGAGATGTGTGTGCGGGAGGGGAGGTGTTTGCATAACGGGGTGTGGAGATGCTTGTGCAAAGGGTTCGGGCTGCCTATGGAATGGGGTGTGTGGGTGTGCGTGCCGTGGGACAGCACGGCGGTAAGCATACCCCGTGGGGCACGGGGCACCCGTGCAGTGGGGCACAGAGTCAGATGTGCAGTGGGGCACAGAGGTGTGCGTGCCAGGAGAACGCGTGCAGTGCCCAGGTGGTGGAACACCCTGGGAGGGAGGCGTATGCGTGGGCAGTGAGCGGGCCCAGGGGGCTGCAGATGTAGGGTAGAGGGCTGTGTGCGTTCAGGGGGCAACGGGGATGGACGGCCTATAGAGACGGGTGAGTGCTCCCAGTCGAGCGTCGGGATGTGCGGGGAGGGATATCGGCGGGAGTATGTGAGGCGAGGAGCAGGTTATGGGGCACGGGGAGCTGGCTCAGTAACCGGGTGCGGAAGAGTTTGGGTTAGGGTGCATCCCCTAGGGAGGGGGGGCAGCTGGCCGGGGGCTGCCGGTACCGGGGGCAGCGGCGTGGCGGCTACGGGAGCTGTGCGCGGTGCTGACCGCCGGCCGCGGAGCTGTCCCCGGTGCTGACCGCCAGACGCGACCTGGGGCTGCGGTCCCAGGGAGGGTGTTCCCGGGAGGGGGTCCCGCGACGGGGATCCCGCGGCTCCGGCCGCTGACCTGATGCGGAGGGCCTTTTGCTTTTTTCCTTCCCCTCACTCCGCTTCCATGGATAGAAATCCCTCTCCATCCCACAGCAACCCTCCCGTGCTCTGGCCGCACAGCCACAGCACTTAAGACTGACCCTCTGCCTGCAGCCAGCTTCCCCCAGCTTGTCCTGGCCGAGTGAGCATGGGGGGACCGCGCTGGGACTGGACAGCTCCGAGTGCTTCCCCCCATTCCCCCTCCTGGAGTTGTGTTCAACACCTTCTCTGGGGTCCCCTGGCAGGTCACTGTCCCCACGTGGGGCTGTGGAGTGACTTGGTGGTTCCCCGTGGGGAAATTGGGATCAGGTGCTCTTGCACTGAGGAGACAGGTGTTCCATGCCTGGCTTGTGTCGGCTGGGAGTGAAGGGGAGGGGGAGCTGCCTTTGTTCCAGGCAAGGGAGCAGATGCATGTCAGTGTACAGCCGACTGGGGCTGCACACACACAGCACAAACACACGTGCACACAAGCACATGCGCACACTCCCGGCCAGGAACACGAGGTACAAAGCAGACCCTCGTCTCAGCTCTTCCACTCCCCCTGGATGAGTCCTCCTGGGCATAGCCCTGCTCCCAGCCCATCCTCTGCTGATCTCCCCCTTTCCAGCATCTTGTGAGGAGGTGCATCTCATTCTTGCTGTGTCTCTGGGGAATAATAGATGGGTCTCCCAGGCTGGCAGTGGGGATAGTGGGGTAATGGTAGGGTGAAATTACAGCTGCTGTCTAGAGACCTGCTCTCCCCCGTCTCTACTGTGCCAAGGAAGTAGTTGCTGGGGCTCCTGGAAATCTCTGGAAATCAAACAGCCAGGCAGTTGGGCAGGCGGAGGTGGCCCCAGTGTGTGCCGTGGGCTTGCAGGAAGTGTCTGTCAGACATGAGGCTGTGCACAGCCATGCACACCCGTGGATGTGGGTGTGCACACCTCCACTTCACTGTGCATGCAGACACCACCCACGTGTGCATATGTGCACACATATGTGCACCATTCCTCCCCCACAAACTGGGAGGCTGTGCAGGAGGTGCTCTGCTCGCTCCTTCTCGCAGGTCTAATATGGGACTCTGCACTTTATGATGGGCTCTGTGCTGAGCCACCCCAGCAAGCAGAGAAGGTGGAATCTGTGTTTCTGTGGGAGATGACCTGTTAGGACATGAAGAATATTCCTTTATTACAGGTAAAATGCAGGGAGCAGAGCATGAGCAGCAGGGACCAAGGGCTCCTCAGGCTCCAGAGGATCAATGCCCACAGCTCAGTAAATTGGGCTCTAGGCAGTGCTGAACCAGGAATGATGCAGACTGTGCCAGGGCTGGGAGACACAGCCGGGCACAGCTGACACCATCCCTGGGGACTCACCAAAGTGGCATAGTCCCAGCCCCTCCTGCCTTCAGGCTGCTGGATTTCGGGCATATTGAGAGCCTGAATGGGTGGGCCTTACCTGGGAGGGGTGCTGCACATCCGCTTCCCCAGCCCCTCACCCTACTTGGATCCCTTGGATCTCCTTTGCAGATGGGCTCTTTGTGACAGACTACTTCACCCGCACACCACGCAAGCTCAGCCCCTTCCGCTCCTTCGCCAGCATCGAGCTCTTCCACTTCCACATCCCTGAGGACACAGTCATCGCTGTCTGGAACCTCATCACCTTCAAGGAGCAAGGTGGCACCTTTGGGGATCAATGCCCAGATCGTAGCATCACCGTGTGAGTAAGCAGCCTGCTGTGTTTGTTTCCTGCCTGCCTCTGCCTGCCCCTGCTGCACCTGCCTGGACTTGCCCCAGAGCCTGCCTGCTCTTGCCTGCTTCTGACTTGCACAAGCCCATGTACAGATAGAGTCAAAGAATCATAGGATTGTAGAATGGTTTTGGGTTGGAAGAGACAGTAAAGATCATCTTGTTCCAGCCTGCTGTCATGGGCAGGGACACCTTCCCCTAGACCAGGTTGCTCAGAGCTCCATCCAGCCTGGCCTTCATGCACACACACATGCAGGTATATATGTGTGCACAGCTACATGCACTTATATATATGCACACTCATACACGTGTGTTGTGGTTTACACACTGCCAACTGAGTACCACGAAGATGCTCTCTCACTCCTCAGTTCCCCCACTGGAGAGGAGAATTGTGAAAAAAAAAACAAAACAAAAGAAAAAAAAACACAACCAAAAAAACCCCTCATGGTTGAGATAAAAAGAGTTTAATAATAATAAAAAAATGTCAGTAACACGAATGATGAAACAACAACAGCAATACTACTAATAATAATAGCAACAAAAAGGAGAGAGAGACATAAACCCAATAAAGACAAGTGATTCACAAGACAATTGCTGACCATACGCTGACTGATGCCCAACCTGTCCCCCAGCAGTGACTGGTGGCTCTGTGCCAACTCTCCCCAGTTTATACACCAGGCATGATGTTCTGTGGTATGGAATATCCCTTTGGCCAGTTTGGGTCAGGTGTGCTGGCCGTGTTCCCTGTTTCTTGTACACCTGCTGATTGGCAGAGCACTGAACACTGAAAAGTCCTTGACCTAGGGTGAGCCCTGCTGAGCAGCAACCAAAATGCCAGTGTGTTACCAACATTATTCTCATACTAAATCCAAAACACAGCACTGTACCAGCTAGAGAGAGAAAAGGAACCCTATCCCAGCCAAAACCCAGACAACATGCACGCTCACTCCCCATGAATCATCTTCCCAGGACCATTTCAGGCTCCACTCTTTTGTGCATCTCATACATGAACTGTTTTGCCTGAACACCCACTCAGGGAAGCTAACAGTCTCCAGCGAGGTCCCAGCTTACAGATGGCTTCCATAATGTCTTTAAGTTTCCTAATAGCAGAGAGGAAACACACCCACGTATAGGACATGCTGGCCCTGCCACGATGCTTAGCCTGCACCCTGCTGACTGCTGTCTCTCCCGCAGGTATTTCCGCTCAGGGGCTCCCTCTGTCATTAACCCGCTGCACACACACTTCCCCAGGGACACAGCTGTCCCTGGCTCCTTCGCACTAACCCTCACCTGGACCCTGCCCAACCGCACCACGGGGGTGTTCAATGTCACCAGCCCGCTGCCCGGGGACTGGTTCCTGGCTGCCCACCTGCCCAAAGATGAGGGCAAGATCTCTGTCAAGGTGAAGGGCCTGGAGGGACTGGGGGGTGGCAGGGCTCGCTGTAGGGCTCCTCTGGGGCCTGACTGCTCTGGGCTGGGAGTGCCCAGCACAGGTGTCCCACGTGGGACAATGCCCTGTGCCTTTTGTCTTGTACTGACTGTCCTGCTGGTGTAGGGGCTTTACGAGGAGTGCCAGTACCTCTTCCAGCCACAGCTCATCGTGCAGCGCCTGGTGAACATCGCTGTGCTGTACCCTGGTCATGTCACTGAGCAGAGCATGGCCCCCCACAACCGCTCCTGCCTCTACAAGTGAGTGCGAGAGGGTCTCCTAAGGTGGGGATGTCTTCAGGGTGGGGAGCTGAGTCTCCCATCCCTCTGGCTTGCCTCCCCAACCCTCTTGGTCCATAGTGGTGGGCACAGCCTGACACTGCTGTCCTGCAGGGTGTTTGTGCCCAGCTACACATCCCGAGTGCTGGTGGAGGTGCTGCGGTGCCGGGGGGCCGAGGGCTGCCCGCTCTGGCTGCGTGTGCGGGCCAAGGCTCCTCCCCTGCACAACTCCACGGCGCTGGACTGCCGGGAACACACTCCCTGCCAGCTGGCACAGGACCTGCCCTTCTGGCAGCACTGGTACTATGTGCTGGTGGAAAAACACCCTGGCGTGCCAGGCACCGTCTCTTTCCAGGTCACCGTGCAGCTCACAGGTGAGTGGGCACATGGAGGTGTGAGTGGGGACATGGTCTTGACTTGCTTTGGTGACCGGTGGAGGGGCAAAGGATGCCCACAGGATTTGGCCCTCCTCTGCTGGGATGGGGACACTGAGAGGTGTTGGGGCTGGGTTGCAGATGGAGGTGAATGGTGGGCAAGAATGAGAGGTGGGAGCTAAGAGGGGGCAGGAGCTGTGTGGTGCCCAGGCTGATGGCTCTGCCCCTCCAGACTGTTCCCGACCCAGCCTGGCCCGGCCACCCTTCCTGCCCTCCAGTGCTTCCATGAACATGCCCCATTCCTTTGGCTCTGCGGGCGGACTGGGGCTGGGGGACAGCCCTCCACCCACCAGCCCCAACAGCACAAAGCACCCAGTCCCCATCTCTGTTGCCCCTCCTGCCGGAGAGCGGTGCTGGCCCGTCCGACCCACGCTGCGCAACGAGCTGGACACCTTCTCCGTCCACTTCTACATCTTCTTTGGGCCCAACGTGTCAGTGCCGCCCGACCGCCCCGCTGTCTTCGTCATCAACCTCCTGCCAGTGCTGGACAGTGGAGGGGTGCTCAACCTGGAGCTGCGGCTCAACGTGGTGAGGTGGCCACATGTGCCCTGGACGGGGCAGGGCAGCCCAGTGTGGGGGGTGGCCTGGGAGATGAGTGATGTCAACATTGCAGCAGGGCAAGGAACAGGATTTGGGCTGCTTTTGGGTCATGGGCCATGGCTGGGGAGCTCTTGGGTGATGATATTAGGGTGCTCCAAGGGCAGGATGATGGCATGGGTTTGGGATGTTCTTGAGTGGGTTAGGGCATTGCTAGTTGGTGTGCATGATCCGAGTGCTGTCAGAGCAGGAGACATCCCTGGCACTGATTTAAGGCCATCTCCTCTGCCAGAGCTCCCTGTGTGGTGAGAATGTGACAGTGTTTGGGTGCCTGAACCACGAAGTCCCACTGACGTCTGGTGACAATGCCTCGGTCACCTGTGAGACAGGTAGGCTGGGCTGTGCATGTCCATCCTGCCATGGCTGTGGGGGTTGCACTCTCCTTGTGTCTGGCGAGAGGCTGGGTTGGGGCAAGTGGTGGCATGTGGCTCTGGAGCCTGGCACAGGGTATTTGTCCCTGTCCCAGCTCTGCCCAGGGCAGAAGACTGCATCCAGCCCTGCTCACCCAGAGCTCTCCTGGCCCACAGAATCCCTGGCAGGCTTCCTGCTCTCTGTCAATGCCACCGCCAGCCTCAGCCGCCTGAGGATCCCCTACCCACAGACGGGCAGCTGGTACCTGAGCCTGCGCTCACTCTGTGCCACGGAGCATGGGTAAGAGCCCTGGCATGTCCCTTCCCTGTGCCCCCAGAGGGCTGTCCCCACCATAGCCTGTGTCTGTGTGTCCTGTGGGTCCGTGGGTGTGCCTGTCCTCTGCGCTGTGTGTCTCACTCATGTGTGTGCACGTGGCTTTGCGGGCTGCGTGTCACTGTGTGAGTGCTGCGTGGGCACGGATGGCTCTATCTCGCGTCTGCCTGACCATCTGTGGGTCCCTGCGGCTCTTCCCTCTGTCTCGCGGTTAGGAAGCGCCTGTCAGCTCGCAAACGCCGGGCATCTGTCAGTGCCTGCCCGTCTCCGTGGCAGAGCCCATCTGTACCCGCGCCCGGGAGGGAACCGGGCTGTCGCTGCGAGGACAGGGCTGTGCGTGTGAGGGGGCGGCTCTGGTCAGGCTAGGGCTCTGCTCAGCATCTCCAGGGACTTGTCGTGTGCCTGCAGCTCTGCTTCTGTGTCTGCCTGGAGCCGTGAGAAGAAGAGAAGCTGGGGTGTGTGGGTGTGGGGGGGTGTGTGTGTGTGTGTATGTGTGCGTGTTTGTCTGTACATGTGAGGGTGCGTGAGTGCTGTGTTCACATTTAGTGCACACATGTGTACAGCACTGCACGCATGTTTGAGTGCACGTATGCAGGCAACTCTGTGCTCATGTTCGGGTTTGTTCAATCAGTCAAGGCTGTGTGTGTTCCGCATGCATGTGTGTGCAGATTTGACTGTGTGAGCACATACATGGACAGCAGACACACATGTAACCAGCACTGTGTGCATGTTTGTGCATGTTGGGCTGCCTGCATGTGCACAGGCAGCAGTTGGCGTGTGCTATCATCATGAGGGGCTGTCTGTGCTCCTGGCGTGCCAGAGCTAAGGAGGTGCTGGCTGTGCCCAGAGCCCTGTGCGTGGGCGACGCGGGGCAGTGGGGATGCTGTGCCTTCTCTGAATCCTCCACTGCATTTCTAGTTCATGCTGAGTTACCAGTTACAGTCAGTTCTTCCCGACAGGGTCACATGCAGGCATTGCAGAGCACTGTGTTTGCACAGCAAAATCCAAATGAAATTAGAGTCAACTGAGTGTGTTGCTAAAGGCCAAGGGGGCCTAGGTGTGGCCACATTCTTCCTGCTCACACAGGCTGGCCCAGGCAATTGCTGCACACAAGATTCTTGGGGACCAGCTTTCGGCTGCCATATTTAACACCAAAGCAGCTGATTTCTGCACTCTTCCAGTCCCCAGATCTCCCATCACCTGCCAAGTCTGGGTGCAATGGGTGGCTCTAGTAGAGGCAGGAGCTGCTCGAGGCAGGAGCTGCTCAAAGCAAGGCAAGGGTTGACCCCCCTTCTCCTGCACCACAGGTTTGAGCCCTGCACCAACGTGACAGCCGAGGTGTACCTGCGTGCCTACCTCTCTCCCTGCATCAACGACTGCGGCATCTACGGCCAGTGCAAGCTGCTGCGCACCAACAACTACCTGTATGCTGCCTGCGAGTGCAAGGCTGGTGAGAGCTGCCACTGCACCCAAGGATCCCCCAGCACCCTCCCCTTCTCCCTACAGGTTGTGCATCCCATTAGTCTCTGCAGGGTGCTGGAAAGGGGGTTCCCTGATCCCTCCCCAGCCCCTGTGAGTGCTGCAGGGGTGACAGTGGCTCTCCCTGGTCACAGGCTGGAACGGCTGGGGCTGCACAGACAACGCTGAGGCTTTCTCCTATGGCTTCCAGCTCCTCTCCACACTGCTGTTGTGCCTCAGCAATGTCATGTTTGTGCCTCCCGTGGCCATTGCTGTCCGCAGCCACTACCTCATGGAAGCTGCTGTCTACATCTTCACCATGTTCTTCTCCACTGTGAGTGTCGGGTGGGGGCAGCTGAGGGACAAGCGAGGGGCTGGGGCTGTGCAGGGCAGCTCTCATGCTCTTTCCCTGCTACCCCAGTTCTACCATGCCTGCGACCAGCCAGGCATTGTGGTGTTTTGCATCATGGACTATGATGTGCTGCAGTTCTGTGACTTCCTGGGCTCTCTCATGTCCGTCTGGGTCACCGTCATTGCCATGGCCCGGCTCCAGCCTGTGGTCAAGCAGGCAAGTGTGGGGAGGGGAGCATGCAGGGCAGGATGAAAAGGATTTGTCTTGACAGGTGCCCCACTGCCCCACAGGTGCTGTACCTGCTGGGAGCCATGCTGCTTGCCATGGCTCTGCAAATGGATCGCCACGGGCTCTGGAACCTTCTGGGGCCCAGCCTTTTTGCTTTGGGGATAATGGCCGTCGCCTGGGTAAGATGTTGTCCCTTATATGCCCACCCTGGCTTCACTCAGCATCCTGCCCAGCCATCTGGCCCTGCTGCCCTGCCAGCATCTCCCCTCTGCTGCCATCACCCTTCCCCATGAACTCCTCTCCCTGGCTCCTGGGGGATGTGGCACCGTGGCACAGGGGCTGTGCCTGTCCCTCCTGCGGCTCCCTCTCCCAGCCTGTCCTTTCCCTACCACAGACGGCTCGCACCATCCGGCGCCGCCACTGCTACCCGCCGACCTGGAAGCGCTGGGTGTTTTACCTGTGCCCGGGAGCGCTGATTGCAGCGGCCGCCGTGCTGCTTTACGCCTTTGTGGAGACAGAGGAGAACTACTTCTACATCCACAGCATCTGGCACCTGCTCATCGCCGGCAGCGTCGGCTTCCTGCTGCCACCCCGTGCCAAGACCAGCCGGCGCCTGGGGCCGCTGCCCCGGCGCAAGGGATGTGGGTACCAGCTCTGTGTCAATGAGCAGGAGGAGCTGGGGCTCGTCGACCCCGCCGTGGCCTCCATCAACAGCATTTGTACCAGCTGATGCTGACGGCAGCTCAGACTCCTCCAGCATGGACAGCACCCACTCTCATTGCTGGCCACCCACCCCCGGGAGTGCCAGGACTCCTCTGGGTGGGCACACAGCCACCTGTGCCACCCTGTTCTTCCAATTACAGCCTGATTGAACTTGTTTCCAGGGATTGCTGTGGCTCAGTCTGGGGCAGAACTGAGGGGAGTTAAGGCTGAGCTGGGCCACACTCCTCTTTGCCAGCCATGGAGGTGCTGAGGGGATGTGACTGGATGTAGAAAAGGAGAATGACAACAGTCTCTGGCTCTTGCTTAGTGCTCTGTAGCAAGAGCTGCTGCTCTGCAGTAGCTGCTCTGGGGCTGACATAGCTCAGACACAGAGCAAGGTGACTGGCCAGAGGGCCACAGTCTTTTGACTCCTGATAGGACAGGCTGCAGAGCTGGGATGCCTTTGTTGGGTCACTGTGCTCTCACAGCATGACCGTGATGCCTCACCTATGGATAGCTGTGCTGTGCCAGGGCAGCCAGAGTCCCCTGCAAGCCAGCAGGACTGTGGGGAGCCCACAGCCCTGGGGCAGCTGCCACTTGGGAATGATGCTGATACTGCCTGCTGTGGCAATGCACAGGTCTGAGGGTGCACTACCTGCAAGGGCCACATCCCCAGGAGCCACAGCCTGCTGGTGATACCACACTGCATGAGGCAGCCTGCCTCAGTGCCACACACGTGGCTACACCTGCCCAGAAGCAGTGGACAAGTGACCCTGTGTCCCCTTTGTCGTCACCAGCCCTGTCTGCTCCAGGGCAATGAGCGCTAGTGGGAGGAGGCACTGCACTGTGTGGGCTGCATCCCCTAACCTGGTTGGGACAACACTGTCTCAGCCTCTGCTCCTTGTCCTGCCCCATGGTCAGACCTGTGGGCTTGGCACCCATTGCAGCCATGGTGACCGTGGTGTGGTGACAGACACACAGGTTGTATATGTGCCTCAAGGACAGGGTTTTTCCACTCTGCTTCTCAGAGGGCTCAGGGTGGACTGAGGAAGGGAGGGGAAACCCCACTTACCCTTCTCACCACTCTGGGGTCTGCCTCAATCTCCTGAGCTCTTCTCAACCCTGCAGGGGTCTTCAGGGGTGAATCCCAAGGCAAAGCTCTGCATCCTAGCAGTCACATCCTGGCTCAGCAGAGCCCACCCGCCAGCAGCCCCCCTCCCTGTACCCCCGGGGACAGGCACAGGGAGATTTACTGGATGCTTAACAGGATTAGCAACTGCAGGCGGGAAGGCAGCTATGTAATGGGATTGCAATCTAATTAAAACTGCTGCTTGGGAGCTGGGCCCCAGCTGGCCAGAGCAAGGTGGGCTTGGGGGGGCTGTGGGGGTGACTGGGAAGAATGGTGGGGTTGTGTTGGGCAGAGCAGAAGAGGGGATGAGCTGGCAAGGGTAGTGGTTCTGCCTCTGTCTCTGGGGTTTGTTGGGGCATATAGCTGTGGGGAGCCAGCCTGGTGTGGAGGTGTCCTGGGCAGCCTGGGCAGGAGCCCCAGTCACTGTGCAAGGACCAAGGGACCTGCATCTGCCACTCTCCTTCACCAAAGGGCTCACTCTCCAGCCCTATCTCTGCCATACAAAATGCCCTGTCTGGTCTGGCCAGGCGGCTGATTAAGGATTAATTTTTTAATTAAAAACATTAGTCACTTCACCAAATGCAACCCTGCATCAGTAGCAGACCCCAGAGAATGAGGAGCTCATCTTTAGCTTTCTCATCAGGAACATGCTGGAGTGCAGGGCACACTGAGCACAGCGTGGTCCTACACCAATACACTCTGATTTCATGGGGATGTTAGTGCTCCATGCAGCATCTTACCTGTCCCTCAGCCCTTGGCTCACTGCAGAAGTGCAAACCCACTGCTTGTCAAGTTTGTGTAGACCCCTACAATAACAGAGCCTGCAGGGGGATGAGCTTTCCCCTTTTAAGCAGCTGTGCAGCCCCTGGTCTGCCCCACAGCAGACACTGTGAGGTGACACATGAGGCCTGGACCCCTGTCAGAATTTTTAGCAGGGTTTTTTAACACGGGTTTTGGCAGGGTTTTTAGCTGTCAGAGATGCCCAGGGAAGCCCGTGGGAGCCACGCACCAGCTCTGCTGGACTCTGCTTTTCCAGGCTGGTGGCGCAGCTCAGAGCTCCCTCTCGTTTTAATTAAACCTGCAACTGCATTTTTCATCTCAAGGACAGCCCAAGCATCTGACCACGCTGCCCGGGAGGGAGCTCAGCCAAGCAGCTCTGGAGTGGATCTAGGCACTCTCTGCCAGCCCAGCTTGTCCCCAGGGGCCCATAGGCTGCCCACTGAGATCTGGGAATCCCCATCCCTTCACTTCCCAGTCCCAGTGGGGTAGAAACCCACTCTCCTGCTCAGGAGGCTGGGACAGCTCAGGGGGCGCTGAGGTGTGCTACAAGTACAGAAGTCCTGCAGGATGGAAAGGTTTTTGCACCATTCTCCTGGCACCAAGCACGGAGAAGCTGCTCTCCCCTGTGGGACACACAGAACAGGTGTGTGGGTGCCTCTCCGACCAAGCCTGACTGGGAGCATGCTGGGACACACTATGGGAAACTCCACATGCCCTCAGTCACCTCCACTTCATTGCAGGGTCAGGAGCACCAGCCTACTCATTCCCACTCATCTTGGTGAGCCTTGCTCTGCCCCAAATGGCCTCCAGCCTCTGCCCCATAGGGGTGCACTTGGGGTGAAGGCTGGACTTTGTCTTACCCTCCTGCTGAGAGAGCTGGGGTGCCTGTGGCTCCCACCCGCCCCCCCCAGCGTAAACAGCTTTCCTGATGCTCCATCCCTGCCTCTACCAGGCACAGCAACTACATAACCATGGCAACAGTATCCCTATAACAGCTAGGTACATCTGACATCCCCATGGCAACCGACTCCGGGAACAGCCAGCAAAGAGCTTCGCTTCCTCAGTGATGGGGAGGGATGTGGGGGTCCAAGCCACACCACAGCAGGTGGTGTCAGGAACCTGGGGACAGGCGCAGATGGGAAGAGCTTTTGAGCCGAGGCCTGAGGCAGCACAAGACTTTGTGTCCTCTGTCCTGACCGGGAGGCTGAGGGGGACACAGGGAATACATGAGAAGGGGCAGCCCTGGGGACAGTACTATCCTGACTCAGCCTCCTGCAACCCAGCCCCATTCCTACCTGCTGGGCTGTTAATGCCATTGGCCAGCATTCCCTGCTTGAACAAGACTTCCTCGGAAATGTGTATCCCAAAGCCAGGACTGTGCTTCCTTCTGTAACCTCCTCCTAACCCAGATCCCCACTGCAGGGATGCTCTGCCTGTTGCCCACACCCTGCCCTCCCGGGGGAGCTGCTGCGCCCTCCCACCATCGCCTGCCCATGTCTGCCGGGCCGGACTCACCATCCAGCATTCCTGACGCAGTCTGTCGTTGCAGACGGCAATTGCATGCCATGCAACTTTAATGTGTCAGGCCTGAATTATTGAGACCTGCAGCAGGCTGCGTGCACGCAGGCAGGACTCATCATCCCTCCTCCTCTCCCTCACCATGCTTGCCCGAGCAGGCAGCAGCGAGTGGGGGGCTGGCGAGAGGTCCCAGCTTTTGGGGTTTCCCTGGGTGCATAAGGGTGTTGTGCCCCTCGCAAACAGTGGGGGCTGGGAGGTGTGGGTGGAAGGGTGGCTGTTAGTGTCACCAGCTTGGTCACCTGGGGGTTGGTGGGTCCACAAACATAATGTTACCTCAGTGGGGTACAGGGATAGGTGTGTAGGGAGGGATGTGCAATGCTTCTCTGCCCCCACCTCAGCATTTTCTCCCTGTATCCTCATGAAACCTCATGTCCAGAGGCAGCAGATCTCCTAGGGCTGCCCTGGAGGTCCTCACCCCTCTTGCTCACTGTGCTACCAGACTCCTCAGTGATGAAGCCTTTCCACCTCAGTCAATGTAAATCCCTTGTGGGTGCAGCCAGAGCTTGCTCCCTGACCAGGCATGACTGTCACTGTGCCTCTCTGGGGATGATGAAGGGCTGGGAGGATGCCCCAGCTGCTCTCTTATTTTGCAATTTGCCCAGCGCACCCTGCAGCCACTCGATGATTTTCTCATCAGAGTAGCAAGGCTTGACCGCCCTCCCCACGCAGACCCATCCATCACCCACAGCTGGCACCACCACACAGCTCACTAGCACTGGAGATGCCTGCCCTGCTCTGTCCCTGGCTGTCCCTCAGCCTTGCAGACAAGTGGCTGCACCACGGCCAGCCTGGGGGAACAGCTCATGGCTTGCAAAGGAACCCCATTTCCCCTGAAGCAACACACACACAGATTGCTTGCTCAACCTTCCTTCTCTCCCATCCCCTAGCCCATGTTTCACACTCCCTGCTACCATCCCCAGCCTTCATTCCATGTCAGGGACCCCTCGAAGCTTCAGCTCCAGTCTGCAGGATGCTTGGAGAGGGCCAGGTTAGAGCCAGGCACCTGCAAAATGGGAGACACAGCTACAGACAGAGCAAGCCCAGCTCCAGCACATGCTCCTGCTTTGCTCCTGCTGTGAGTATCTCTCAAGGTCCCTGTTCCCAGGCACACCCTGCCGTGGGTGCCTGCCCCATGGAACTCAGAGAGAATTGAGGATGACCAAGCTAGCCCAGAGAAGGGACAGGGGGTTCTGGGATGGATGTGGTACATCAGGAACCAGCATTGTCCCAGCAGCACCCCGTGTCACAACACCTGGATGTGTGAAGAAACAGCAGGGTGCCAGGGCATTGGCACTGGTTTGGCATGAGGGGATGGGTTCAGAGGCCATGGAGATGAGGGACAAATGGCTTAGCTGCACCCACGGGGCCCAGAGTATTGCAGTGGGACTGTGTCTAGGGACAAACAGCACCTGCCACTGTTTGTGTGGCTGGAGGGGAGCAGCAGACAGGAAAGGGGGACACTGAGACATGAGAAATCAGGAAAATGTGGCGGTGATGTAAAGCACCATGATTTTCAGCTGCTGTTAATTGAGTTTCTTGGAGCAGTTTGTGGGAGAGCCTACGGGGGGGCCGGACTCAGGACTTTATCCCTGGCAATTTATAAGAGGACTGTTGAAGAGCTGCTCTGTCAAGCAGAAAAACCACTTGAGTCGTGCTTAACTTCATCAAGGGAACTGCATAAAAATCAGGGAGCTTGCTAAGAGAAATTAATAGAGCAGCCAGGGGGGCAGACTGCCTGCAGACAGCATGAGAACTGCTCAGAGCTGCATGCTGGAGACTTCCAGTGAATGAACATGTCCTTTAACAAGATTTGCAAGGCCAGCATGGCCAAAGAGCAAAGTGGGCAAATTGGTGGGAAAGGTCATTCCTCAAGGAGGGGAGCTGCACCAAAATGAAGAGCACGTGGAAGGGGATGAAGGTTACATGGAAAACCAGAGCAAAACAACACCCAGAAAGACTTTGAAGAAGAGCTTGGCAACAGCCTAAAATTGCAACTAATTTGCGGTGCTAAATTTGCTACCATAGCAATGAGGCTTTGAGGATATCCAGGGGTGCATCAGAGTGCTGTGACACAGACCTACCCCTTTGGATGAATCTTGGGGTAGGACCTGTGAGTCCTGCAAGCCTTTTGTGTTAGGACGAGGAAGTCCTGTGTTTCTATCCCTGGAGCAGACATCCAGGGCCCACGAATCAACACAGAGGGATGCTGCTGAAGGAGCAGCCTCGACTCATCCCAGACGGTGAGCAGGGGAAGGATCTCCCACGGGCTGCAATTGCAAGAACAAAGTCTACAAGTAAAAAATGCAGCTGCACTTGCTGTCAAGTGATAGAAAACTAAGGCAGTTACTCTCGTGAGAAATCAGCCTTGCACCAACAGAAATCAAGCTGTTACACCAAATGCAATCCTGGATAAATTTATCTGAAGAAGCAAGCCTGCAGAGGAAGATAAAACCATGTTAGCAGAGGCTGAGAACATTGTCCATAGGATGCAAAGCCACTGTTCCCTTTATGGCTTGCAGATTAAAATTTTCTCTTAAAAAACATTTTCCCCCACTCAAATACTACCACTAAAATTTCCCTTGAGTCCCCAAGTGCTAAGCAGTATGTCGTTATGTATGAACAGTGCTCTCAAGGGAAGCTGCACTAAAGAAATCATATTGAATCTTCCTGTTGGAGTGTGAATGGTGCCTACAATGAGGAGAATATTGCAGTTTATTCTTACTTTATATAAGGATGCTTCACCACCTCCAGAGCTAAAACACAAGACTGCATTTTGAAGAGGAATATTTTTGGCTAAAATTAAATGGACTTGGAACAAGTGCAATCCAGAAGCTTCCGGCTCAGCAGGAGGGGAGGTAAGTTCCCGAGGGCTCTGTGCGCCAAGTCCTCCAGAGAAGCTTTGCCCCAGGGCTTGCCTGCAGTCAGCAAATCTCCTGCCAGCACAGCTACAAATCCCAGATGAGCCCATGAGGATTGTTGTTCTAATTAACTAATGAAGTCATCTCCTGTTGGGAAGATGGATAATCTGAGCTGGAGGCTTCCTCCCTGTTGGGAGGGAGGACCTGGAGTAACACTCAGCCGCACTCTCGGGGGACCCCATAAGTGTTTGCGCACCCAAGGATCGGGGTGCAGTCCCTGCTGCAGGGAGGTGCCAAGTGCTCACAGGCACTGAGCATGTCCCTGCATCCAGCCTTCAATCTGCCTTCAAAAACCCCTGCCTGACCCCGTCCTCTTTTTGGCAGGTCCAAAGGCAGCCTGGCTGTTCTTATTCCTGAGTTTTCCCTTTGGTCTCATCATTTTCAGGCAAATTACAAGAGAAAAATTAGCGTTTGAGGAGGGTGAAATCTGGGCAGGATCTTCCTGAGCCACAGCCATGAGCAGCAGCACAGGAGGATCCACTTCAAAGGGAGGAGCCAGTTCATTAAAAAAGTGAACTAGGGCTTTTGATATCAAGATAAACATTCTGATACACTTCAAAGCAGCTTCCACTCCTTGTCCTTAGACACCCTCTCTTGCTTCACTTAACTTCTGGATTTTGGAATTATACTTCTGCCTAATCCATCCTGTGCTGCATGCCATCTGGATGGTTGTTTGTCAGGATGCTGTTTTGTGGCATGTGAGACCTTCAGGTCATGACCATGAGCCTGAATACTCTGTTATTACCTTCTGTTCCACCTAAGAGTTGCTGGTGAAAGCTCTTACATTTCCATTGAAAAACATCATGGTTTTGAAAAAAAGTGTAATAGGGAAGTGCCCAAAGACCTACTGGGGTGCCTGATTGCCCAGAGGTCTTCATCCCTCCAGACACCCTGCCACCAGAGGCTGCAGACCCATCCCTGGCAGCAGGTTGGGCATTCAGCAATCTGGGAGAAAGCACTGGAGTGTGAACATGGACCACTTGCTCAGGGAGAGGAGTGAAGAGGCAGGAGCAGCATGTGGGAGTCCTGCTGCATCCTGGTTTACTTCATGGTAAACCTCTCCTTCAGCATTTGGACATCATGAGAAGGATTTTGCAAGGCTCAAGAGGCAGGAGGACTTTTCCTAATGCCAACACCCCAAGCTTTTGCTGTAGCTTTAGCATGGTGGCCACTGGAGCTGGGCTGCAGGGTGAGCCATGGCCGTGGGGTCTGTGTACCCTTCACCAGGTCACCCCAACGCTTGGGGTACTCTTTGGGGCAGGAAAGAGTAGGGGAGGGGCTGATCCAGTGGGGAAGCCTCAGGATTGAGCATGCTGCTACTAGCAGGCAACTACAGATGCACTACAGACACAGCTTAAAGCTGACCTCAGGGCAGTCATTTGGGTCACACTCCCCGTACCCCGGGTTTGCAGGGTGGGACAGGCTCTAGTAGGCACACAGCCTCACCTCCAGATCATGGTGTGGTTGTGTTGGCTGGGAGCAGGGTACAGGGACAAAGGGGTTGCTGCCACTGTTAGGCAACAACTTTATTATTTCAGTTCTTCCAATTATTATAAATAGGCTCTGGGCTGGGGCAGGCCATGCAGGAAGGAGGAGATCAGGGGAGTGGTGAAGCTTTGAGTTGTTGCAGAGTGGCATAAAACTAGGGAAAAATCCCTACCCAAGGGGTCTGCTCTGGCTGACCTGGGGGTCTCATGGCTGTTAAAGTGCAGCTGTCCTGTTGCAAGCTGCTGTGTGAGATGGAGGGGGAAGAAGCTCTATGCCTAGGCTGCCCAGAGCAGAACCCTCACAGTTCCTAGGCCATCTAGGCCTTGCATGCCCCAGAAGGAGCCCACCTTCCTCTCTCCAGGCTTTTCCTGTTCTTCTGGCCGTCACCCCAGCCCTGCAAGTGGCAAGACACATTGCATGTGTCTGGAGCAGGAGGGTCTCACCAGGCACAGGGCTTGTTTCAGATGGACACCCCCAGGAAAGGCTTTATCTCAGACCCTTCCACACCTGCATCACCTTGTGGCAGCCCCAGTTAACCCTGACACCACCTTCACTGCATCCCAGGACTGGGGGCGTCGCTGGAAAAAGACTGCGATCCAGCCCTGTCCCACTGCCTCTCCGGTACCCCCATGAGCCCAAGCTGAGGCGGGGAGCAGGGCGGACATCCCAAGTCATACGGCGTGGGATGTTTTGTGGGCAGAGAATTAAGCGGAGGGTGCAGTGCAGTCCTGCCTGGCAGGACACCCCCGTGCCTGCCCAGCAGCCCACCGCACCAGGGAGGAGGGGTGAGCGACACAGACCCGAGAGGGGCGCGGAGCGGGGTCACCCGCTGGGCACTACGGGGCGACCCCTCCGTTCTGGGGCACAGCCCGGCCCGTGGCGATGCCGCAGCCCTGGGCAGGACGGGCTGGGGCGCACCTCGTACCCTCGCGCCGGAGCCGCTCCGCAGGGGAATCCCCGCCCGTGACGTCACGGGGGATACCCCCCCACCCGCGCCCCCTCCCGGAGCCTGATTGGCCGCGCCCGCCTCTGACCCACCGCGGGCCCTGCGATTGGGTGACGTGCCTTCGGCTGGTCCCGCCCCCCGCTCTTTCCTGGCCTCCTATTGGCTGCCGAGCTGTTACTCCGGGCTGGCCCCGCTCCTCATGGGCGTGCTGTAACCCCGTGCTCCCCGGCGTGCTCACAGCGCACCTCCCACTGCACCCCCTGCACCCCTACTGACCCCCACTGCACCCCCTGCACCCCCTGTACCCCTCACTGCACCTCTCACTGCACCCCCTGCACCCCTACTGACCCCCACTGCACCCCCTGCACCCCCTGTACCCCTCACTGCACCTCTCACTGCACCCCCTGCACCCCTACTGACCCCCACTGCACCCCCTGCACCCCCTGTACCCCTCACTGCACCTCTCACTGCACCCCCTGCACCCCTACTGACCCCCACTGCACCCCCTGCACCCCCTGTACCCCTCACTGCATCTCCCACTGCACCCTCTGCATCCCCACTGACCCCCACTGCACCCCCTGCACCCCCACGGACCTCCAGTGTACCCTATGCAACCCCTCTGCGCTCCTTGCACCTCTCACTGCACCCCTCACTGCATCTCCACTGCACCCCCTCTGCACTCCTTGCACCCCTCACTCCACCTCTCCCTGAACCCTCACTGTACCCCCTCAGCAGTCCCTGTGCACCCCCTGCACCCCTCCCCGCACCTCTCACTGCACCCTACTGCACACTCATCTAATCCTCCAGAATTCCTTACCGCACACCACTTGTCTCCCACCTGCACCTCTGGTGCCATCCCATGCACCCCTGACCTGCAACCCTCAGAACACCCTCCAAAGGCCCTGCTGCAAAACCACTCCCCCCTGCAGCCAGGCCCCCACTGCAGGCCATCGCAGAGCACCTCTCACTGCCCTTCACCTCTTGGCAGGGACCTGCCCCCACTTTGTGTGGGGGGACAGCCCATCCCACTGCCCCAGCACCCTGGGGCTGAGGGAATGGTACTTGGTGTCCCAGGGCTGGAGGAAGCAGGCTGTAACCTCACGTGGGGAGCATCACAGAAAGGCAGGGAGCAAGCCAGGGTTTTCAGTGGGGTGGTGGGGATGAGAGTAGTGTAGCACTAAATCTGATGAGAAACTTGTTTAAACATGTCTTAAAATGGCCTTTTGTGGTCTCTTTGCAAACACGTGTTTCTTCTTCCCAACACCCCCCACG
>NW_016690252.1:98542-109713 GCF_001604755.1 Lepidothrix coronata
AAAACTGCTTAAAAGTCTCTGACCAAACAGTGGGCAATTGAGATAAAAAGCTTAGAGAATAGGGAAAAGCTTTTAGCACGTAGAGAAGGGTGTATAACCTGCAAATGTTTGAAGTGATAAAACTTTATGTAACTACTCTATAATGGAAAGAATAGAAGGTAAAACTAGATGTCTATTTAGATAAGACAGACTGCAAAAAGAGTGTGTGTAAAGATAATTTTGAGCTTGCTACTTTCAAACTGTATAAAAGGCTATGTTATTTCTTGGCTCGGCGGAGTGCACTGGGGAGAACACCTGCCCCTTTGCATTCCCCGGCTGTAATAAAGGTGCTTTTCAGATTGGCAGAGGTTTCTTTGAATCACTTGTTAACCCCATCCTGTGATTGAGTGTTCCTGTAAGCCCCTTGAGACTTCTAATTGGTTACTCTGTGAATCCTCCTAAACCCTATAAATGTAACATCCCCAACAATAAACTCTCTCATGCCTCCTCTCCACGCCGGTGTGCTGTCTCTGTGCCTGCCATGGGACCACGTAGGTGGTGGGGGGAGGGGAGGGCACCTCTCCCCTCCAGGCTCGGGGCCTGAAAAACCCTGTCGATTGGAGTTCCCTTTCCCCATCCCTCAGGACGTCGGAATGGTTCATCAGATGGAGATGGAACTAGAACTGGGCTCCCCCACGCTGTGGGTGGGGAAAGGGATCTAGAGAGTAGGGTGATAGGGAGCTCAATGGGATGGTGGCAAGCGCAGCAGGGTAATCAGTGGAATGATGGGGAACACAGCGAGGTAAGGGGGGAGCATGGGCAACCACAGTCCAAAGGTGTCCTCCCACTGCAACCTCACTGATGCAAGTGGCAGAGCTCAGGAAGGGAGATGCCACCTGTCTGCTATCTTTGCCCACCCTGACGGGTCCCAAGGAGAGAAATCCCGGGCAGAGCTATTTGCAGGAAGCCGTGAGGCGTGGGGCTGGAGCTGTTGGCCAGCAGCCAGCCACTCTCTCCTCCTGCTTGGGAGCACTGAGGATGTTCTGTGTGCAGCGGTGGGATCACCATCCCCACCAGGGCTGGCCCCACTCCCGGCAGCCTCCACAGGCCCAGGCTCCCTGCCCACTGCATCATGAGGCCAAGGTGCCTCCGCAGCACGCTGTTCTCTCTGACTCAGGGTGCACAGCTGGTGTGGGATGAGGGACAATGCCACAAGATGTAACGCGTTTTCCCAGCACTGCTCACCCATGCTTTTCCCCTGCCAGATGATGATCCCCTGGACTGTGATGATGTTGCTCACTGGTGCTGTGGCACCTGCTGGCCCCCAGCCACCTTGCTGGTAGACCATGCCCCTGACCCCTCTCCATGGCTTGGCCACAGGTGGGGTGCTCCAGCTTGCTGGCGTGTGCATCTGGAGGATGTAGGGTGTCCTGGCAAGCCCCTGGAAGACAGTGTGTCTAGTGGGGCAGGCATCTGAGGCAGCAGTGGGCCAGGGTATGTAGCGGGAGTTCATGTACATCTTGTTGAGGAGCTACAGGGACATGTACTGCAATCTCACCCTGAAGGTCATGCATGGCATCAGAGCAGTGGATACACCCTGATACATCCTCAAGATGGATGACAGCTGCTTCAACATGGACTGCTTGCCCAGCTTCCTGGCATGGGCCAGCCCCTACGTGGTGTCCCTACTCTTCTGGCAGAAGTGGCAGGCCACCTATCAGCCCTCCAGCAAATGGCACTGTAGAACTACTGTCCTGACATCTACCTGCCCTACATCAGCAGAATCGACTACTTTCTCTCCCTGGATGGGGCAAAGAGATTCTGGAGGCAGCAAATCACCCCATCCCCTTGCAGTACGTGCACAAACTGCTGAAGGTGGTGGGCGTTGGGGGAAGAGACAGCGGCTCTCTTGCCAAGCACCACATGCCATGGCATGTCTGCAACTACTGTTACCTGATGGTGACCCATGTACTAAAGCAGGAGGATCCCTCCTGGAGCAGGAGGGCCTCACTGCTGCATGTGGGAAGCCCGCAGCACTGGCTGGAAGTGACCTGCCAAGGACCCAGAGAACAAGGGCCTACAGCTGCTGCACAGACTGCCCCTGCAGCCCCAGTGCTGCCCAGCATCGCCCACCCCAGCCTCTTCCCTTGGAGAGGGATGCACCCTGGCAATCTGGGCTTCCTGCCCTCCAGTCCTGGAGGCCCCACTCTGCTCCAGAGCCCAGCAGCATGTTCCCCAGGCAGGAGTCCTGCCTGCGCCAGGTGCTGCTGGAAGGGGCAGACAAAGCACATCTGCACCAGTGTTTGCCCTGGGAGTTTCTGAGGCTGTAAATAGCCAAGTTCCCCTCCTCCTCATCTTGAAAGTGAGAAAGGGAACATCCCCCAGAGAGGGGGAAAGAATTGGTCAATTGTCATCACTGGTAGAAAAGCTATTTTTAATTTTATTAAAATGTCTCTCTTCTATAAACTTTCAAAATATCTGGAACCTCTGCTATACAGATTTGTGCTGTGGTTGCGTAGCAAAGCTGTTGCTCCTGGGGTAGGTGATGGTGGCACTCATGGTGGGGTGCAACTGGTGGCACGGGACAGCTGAGGTTCCTCTTTGCAATCCGGGGAGGTGTGGGGAGTGCCAGGGGAGCAGGGCATTCCAGGGCCACCCTCAAAAAGGGGCACATGGGGGATGTAGTGGCTAAGGGGGCCAGGATGGGTCTGTGGCCGGAGCAGGAGCTGGTGCAGGGTCTCGCCCACTTGCACGAGGCTGTGGGAGAGGAGCTGGAGGTGGGAGACTGTGTCGCTGGCCAGGCTCTCCAGTAGTGCCTGCTGCTGCCGTGATGTCTGCAGGATCTGCACCAGCAGTTGCTGGACGTTCTGGAGCAAGCTTGCCACACCAGGCCCTGCAGTGAGAGAGGAGTCAGTGGCAGCAAACCCTCACTATGGCTCTGAGAGCTCCCTGTGAGGCTTTTGGGGTGCTGCAGGGAGGACCCACCATGAAGGCTTGCATCTGATGCATCTTCACCTGCTGCCGGCTGCTCGCTCATGGCAGCTGTCCCTTGGGAGCCTGAGGCTGCGACAGCCACTGGCAGCATTTGGTTTCCTCTTCCCATCCCCAGGGATGTCTCACCAGGAAAACGTGCCACGATAGCTTGGCAGGGAGGAAACAACCAGAGTGATGGAGGCACCCAAACCCATGCTCAGCTTCACCCCACACACAGACCTGGGGAGGCACTGCCTCTGGGAGCCCAAGCCCTGCATTCTCGCTGGCAGGACAGGACAGAGCTGTCCCCTGGACCAGGAGAACTTGCTCAAAACTGCAGACACTTACCAGCCTTTCCCTCTGTTCCTTCCTGCTTCAGGTCAGTGTGACAGCCTGGAATGAGAGCAGATACAGCCTGTGAGCTGCAGCCAGCTCCTGCCCCAGGGCGCAGAAGCAGAGTAGCCAGGATATGATGCTCACCCAGGATGGAGACAGGAGGGAAACAGCAACTGGTGTCTGCAACGAGAACTGTATCAGACCCTGCTCGTGGGGCTGAGGGGATTTACTGGGCTTTACTGGGCTGAGCAGGGCAAGGAAAGCCTTACATGGCATGGTGGGGGGTGTGGGTGGCACTCCAGCGATGTGTTCCCCACCAGCTGCTGGGAGAAGGCAGAGAGGAGAGATACACCGTCTGACAGGACTTGGCAGGGGATCACCACCAGCCCAGGGTCTGCCTGGCTTGCCTCGGCCAGCCCCACAGCCCAACATGCCCTAGCCACAGCTCCACAGTGCCCTGCAGGGCCCCAAAGCATTTCAGAGCTAGGTACAAAAGCAGGAGTCACTCACCCACCACTGCAATGCAGCCACCCCTGGGCTGGAAGGCAGCAGCGGCGGAGCAGCGCGCAGGAACGCTACACAACAGACTAGGACTGGAAGTGAAGGAGAATCCCACATCCACTTGAAACTGCAGGGGGAATTTAGGGAGACAGAAGGCAGTTACCCGGTGTGGGATGCTGGCTGGGGCACCCACGCAAATCAGACTCAGGGATGTATCCTGCATCACCTCAGTGCCAAACTCCCTGGAGGGGTGCAAGATATGCCCCTGGGTGGGCTGCGGGGCATGGGAGCTGCAAGCACCTCTGGCCCTCACACACAGTCCTAACTCATCCAAAGACCTATGTTGTTACTGGGGAAGGGGGGAGCCAGGACCTGACAAAGGAAGGGGAGTCACATGCCCTGCAGTGCCACACAGCCACAGGAGACCTCTGGGCTGTATTGGGGCCACTGCCCCTTACAGACTTTGTGCCCCATAGTCTGCCATGGGGTGGCCAGCAGCCTTGCCATGCCCTCAGGCTGGATCAGAGCTGGAGACCCCTTCCTGCCCTGTCCCAGCCATCCCTTCATGCTCTGGGGCTGGTTCAACCTCCAGCTGAAGCCTCTGGAGGGGGAAATCCCAACGCTCCCATCACTGAGCATCCCTGATAAGGGACACGTGATGGATCCTCTGATCCCCTAAGCCCCCCATTCCCATTATGCTGGCCTGGGCTTGGGCTGGAGCTGTGGCCGTGCAGCTTGGTGCAGCAGGGCAGGTTGGTACTTACGGCTCTCTGGCTCATCCTTCGCACACCGCAGCAGCGGGGACAGCAGCGTGCCTGGAGTGTCCCTGCTAACATCGTGCTCTGCAGAAGGAAGTGAGGGGGGTGCAGAAAAGAGCTTCAATAACTGGGTGATGAGGGGCGTCTGCCACCCCACAGCCAGGACAAGCCCCACTCCGGCTGTCTGAGCCCACAGGTACCTGGTGGCTCTGGCGAGGATGAAGACCGAGTGGCAAGGGCTGACCTGCGCTTCCTGGTGGGCAGTTTCACCAGTTCTAGAGGACGAGAAAGACCATCAACATGCCCTGGCTGTCCGTGCAGCATCAGTCCCCAAGCAACCCACATCTAGCCACCCTGCTAAGCTCACATGCCCGTCCCTGGCACCCACCTGGCATCCTCCGCTCGCCAAAGACGGGCCGCCCGGCTGCCTTCCATATACTTTTCATGGCCCGGTAGTGCGGAGGAAGCCGGGGCGAATGGTGTCCTGCCCTCCGGCGCGTCTCCCGCTCCGAGTGGAAAGCCTGCTTGAGCGCCTTCCACTTGGAGCGGCACTGGGCCACGCTGCGCCCGTAGCCGGCCGCCGCCAACCCCCGGGAGATCTCCCGCCACAGCGCCTCGTTGGGTCGCGACGTGGAGGCCATGAGCAGGGCGGCCTCCCCCGAGCCCCCCACCAGCGACAGGAGGCTGCTGACCTCCGCCTGCGTCCAGGCTCGCCCCCGAGGCATCCTGCTGGGGCGGCGGGGGGCGCCGGGGGAACGCTCGGCCCCGAGCCGGGATCAGCCCCGGGGCTCGGCCGTGCGCTCCCGAGGGCGCACCGGGAGGATGCCCCGCCTGGGCGGCACCGGGAGCCGTTGGGAGCCAAACCGGGAGTCTCCCCGGGGAGCTGCACGGGGAACCGCCGGGAGTCGCCCCGGGAGCCGCACCCGGGATCGCCGCCGGTCTCACCCGCAGCCGCACCGACCGCCCCTGCGCCGCACCGGGCGCCGCGCCGGGAGCTGCCGGGAGTCGCCGGGAGCCGCATCGAGCATGTGCAGCCCCGGGAGGAGCCGCTGGGAAACGTAGTCCGGATGAGCCATCCTTCCCCCAGCATAAGCTGGCAGCCTGGAGCGGGGAACGTTGTCTGTCCCCGGGGGCCGGGGGGGGCTCGGGGGGCACGGCAGGGATGGCCATCGCGGCAGCCCTGAAGGCTTGGGGGAGGGTAAGGAGCACCCCAGCCCCCCGCTTTCCAGGGCTGAGATGCAGTTGCAGCCCCATGCAAAAGAAAGGGCAGCAGAAACCACTTGTAAGCAAATACCCCGTGGCCTTGCTGCTTGGAGAGAGGCGCGTGGGGACGTGACCTGCACCTCAAGGCAGATCAGACTAAGACAGTTGGGGTTGTTGAGTTTTGAGAAGGCTCCCAGGAGACCTTATAGCACCTTTCCGGTACCTAGAGGACTACAAGAGAGCCAGAGAGGGACATTTTATAAGGGTATGTAGTGATAGAACAAGGGGGAATGGCTTCAAACTGACAGAGGGCAGGTTTAGATCAGATTCTAATCATAGAATATCCTGAACTGGAAGGAACCCACTGGGATCAAAAAATTCCAACTCCTGGCCCTGCACAGGATACCCCAAGAGTCACACTATGTGACTGAGAGCATTGTCTGAACACGTCTTGAATTCTGTCATGCTTGGTGCTGTGACCGCTTCCCTGGGGAGCCTGTTTTGTGTCCAACCACCCTTTGGGTGAACAGTCTGTTCCCAATATCCAACTTAGACCTCTCCTGACATGGCTTCATGCCATTCCCTCGGGTCCTGTCCTGGTCATCACAGAGAAGAGATTGATGCCTGCCCCTCCGCTGCCCTTCATGAGGAAGCTGTAGACTGAGATGAGGTCTCCCCTCAGCCTCCACCAGGCTGAATAAACCAAGTGACCTCAGCTGCTCCCTGTATGGCTTTCCCTCTTTTAGAAAGAATTTCTTCACTATGAGGGTGGTGAGGCACTGGTACAGGTTGCCCAGAGAAGCTGTGAATGCCCCATCCCTGGAAATGTTCAAGGCCAGGTTGGATGGGGCTCTGAGAACCTGGTCTACTGGAAGGTTTCTCTGCCCATGGCAGGGGAGGTTGGAACAAGATGATCTTTAAGATCCTTTACAATCCAAATAATTCTATGACTCCGTGACATGGCTGCCCAGCTCAGCCCTGGACCTGTGTCTGAGTTAGCAGCCATCCCCATCACCTGCTACCCCAAAACCAGGGCCACAGGGTTCCCTTGTGCTGGAACGCCTGGGTGCCAGCCCCAACAGCCCCTTGCCCCAAGTGTCTGTCAGCACCATGACACCCCTGGGTTGTGTCCCAGGTGGTGCCTCTGGGGACCCCACCAGGAAGTGACACTTTCCATTTTGCATCACACCCGTCTGACAAAGTGTCTGGGAGAGGGTTGCCAGTGTCCCCGTGGGGTGCAGAGCAAGAAATCAAAGAAGGGATGGAAGAGAGGGTCACATACGCTGATCTGCGCTTTCCCCCAACACCAGGTAATGGCGCGGTGCTCCCTGTCCCTGGCACCCCAGCTCTCTCAGCGGATTCCCTGCCCTCCTGCAGACCCCTGGCCTCCCAGACCTGCTTCCCCCAATTTCTGTGTGTCCTCTCCCAAGCAGCTCCTCTCAAGCCTCCTTGCAGACTGCCTGCTGTCAGGGTGGGGGGCAGGAGAGGCTCAAGAGCGGGGGATGCCCACTGTACCTCAATGCCACAGCACACACAGGCAGTCCCTGCTCTGCTCTCCCTGTCCCATGTAAAGTGCTGTCTGCAGGGAAACAACTTCTAGGAGGGTCACACTGCTGCAAATGGGCTCTCCCCCACTTTTCCTGGGCTACCCTACTGCCTTCTGACATCCTGCCTGGGATTCACAGACCTTTCCTGGCTGGAAGTTACCCACTGCTCCCATCAAGCCCCCCAGGGTCTAGGTTAAATTAAATCCTTTTCTCAGGTCCTCAGCAACCGGTGCGCCTGCCCTGGTGCTGGGCAGCCCTCAGCCTGGGTCTCCTCTCCCTGGTGCTTCTGCTGGCACAAATCATCCTTGTCAGCTTGAGCTTCCACTGTGAGTACCTACCTGCCTGTGCCTGGATCTCTGTGTCTCGAATCTTGCAGTTGGAGCTGGCGCCACAGGACCAACAGACAGAGCTGCAGCTTCCCCAAGGAGCTGGGCCCTCCCGCTTGGGGCTGAGTGCATTGAGGGTTCTGGGGCAAGCGAGAAAATTGGTTAGGCAAGACATCGCCTACTTGGCTGGAAAAAAAAGTTGGTGGGAGAGCGTGGGCTTGGGGAAGGCCATCACATGGCATTGAAAAGAAAGCAGGAAGGAGAGAGGTGACACTGAAACTGAAAGGCAGCAGCACTTTCCCCAAAAGTCTGTGTTGTGTTGGGCTCCCAAGCACAGCAAAAACCGCAAGGCCCTTGGCTGGCTTGGCGTACCCAAAGCAGGAGATGTCCTCACCCACAGCTGTGGGGTCACCCTGTGGGAGAGGACACCGTGTGCTGCTGGGAGCAGGAGCCCAGAGTTGCTGGGACACCCCTGTGCTCTTCTTCTGTAGATTTAGTACAACAACAGATGAGCTGCACCCATGATCTCTGGAGCACGGAGAAGAGCCCCAGCTATGGGCAACAGACACTGCGAGGTAAGAGAGCCTGGTGAGCTCCTGGACAAAGTTTGGAGAGGGTCTAGCTGCTCCTTTCAAGCAGCAGGATCTGTCCATGCTCCAGGACATTCTCCCCACCCCAAATATTCCTTCACTCTTGCTGCCTGTCCCCTGGCTCATGGCATAGAGAGCTGCCCCAGCACTGCTGAACAAGCTGAATGTTGGGACCTTTGGAAGAGGTGACCCCAGCATGGTTCAGCATTGCCTGGACATGCCACCAGCACGAGGCTCATGGATGCCACCAGCATCCGTTTTCCAGATGGCATCAGGTGCTCTCTTTGACCATCTCTGGTCCAACTGAAATCTTGACTGAGTTCCCAGCACTTGGGAAATTGTGTTTGTATTGCTTCTGCAAAACTGGAGCTCCCCTCCCTGCCCAGTGCCAGCACCTTCCCGTAACTCCTTCTCCCCAGGGAGCTCCTTCTCATAAGGGCCTCCCTCTGGGGAGCTGGGGCTGGAAGATGGGAGCTGAGCTCCCGAATAACAGCAAGTGGAGGGTGGTCTCCGTGGGGCAGCCCTAGGAGCACAGTGGGTGGGTTGGTACCCGGTGGCTGCCCATTGTCACTGTCCTGCCCCTTGGGCTGGGGGCTGGGTGCAGCCCCTGCCAGTTGCCCAATCCCAGCTTCTGTGTTTCTGGTGTGCAGCGCAGTGCCAGTTTTGCCCAGTCGGCTGGCTCTGGGATGCAGGGCAGTGCTACTACTTCTCATCTGCCAAAAAGACCTGGGAGAAAAGCAGAGAGGACTGCTGCTCCAGAGGGGCACAGCTGGTCACCATCCAAGACAACACTACCCTGGTGAGTGCACCCAGCCTGCCCTGTCCAGCTCCCTGCGAGCATCGGGCTGTGCTGGTGACCACCTCAAGGTCCCTCAGCAGCCACCCACCCATCAGCAGCATTGTCTCAGCTCCTTGGCTCTGGCCTATGTGCCCAAATCCTAGTTAAGCTCCAGGCAGGGAGCTGGCAATGCTGTGCCCATGCTGCACAGCCCCCATCACTAATCGCCGGTGGGGCTGTGTGTCCCTCCAGGGAGCTCACGTGGATCCTCTCCTGTATTAGGCTTTCCTGATGCGCACCACCGACATGGAGGTCTTCCATGTGGGGCTGAAGAAGGATGGCTTTGCATCTGACTGGAAGTGGCTGGATGGCACCACATTGAAGGGGTAGGGCTGTCAGCTTGTCCCCAGCCAGGGCTGCTGAGGGTCCAGCAGCAGGATTCAGGGAGGTGACAGGGAGACACTGGCATGGAGGGATGTGCTCCATATTTTAGCCACCTCCTGTCTCCCCAGGGCTGCACTGGGGCATTTTAGGGAAGAGAAGATAGGGAAGAGAGGCCTGACCCTGGTGCCCATACTCTGCCTGGGTGAGGGACTGGAGGGTTCCCCCAAAAGCAGATTCCCAGATTTTGGTTGGTGCAGTTGGTGCTGAGCCCTGCCAGGAGGGACCTGAGGGTCCCATGTGCCTGATGGGGCTGGGGGCATCAGAAAATGTGGCTTAATTGGGAGGAGGCAGGAGACTGTGTTCCATGGGGGGAGTGAGCTTTGCCCCGCAGCATCCCTGTGCCGTTTCTGGTCCCTGGCTGGAGGATTTACTGATGGGACAATCTCAGTTCTTCCTGCCCATCCCATCTCAGTGCACTCTCTCCCTGCAGGATCTTCCTATTCCATCGCTACACCAGGTCTTACCAGGCCTGTGGCAGGCTGTCAGGCTTGGGGCTGTCAGGTGGTCTGTGCTCGGAACCCCTTGGATGGGTCTGCAAGCAGAGTGCAGCCACCCTGCAGTGGCTCCAGTCCTCGCCTCCTTCCTTCATCTGGGGAAACACCACCTACAGCTGTGTGAGGCCCTGATGGCTGTGGAAACCCCCAGCCTGTCTCACAACCATGTTCCCTGCCTGACTCCAGTTCATGGGCATTCGCAGGCACTGACTGCTGCCTCCTGGCTCAGACCTCTTTATTTCCCTGTAACTGCATTTTGCCAATAAACTCTGCCAAAAACTGTGTCTGTCTTTGGGGAATGACAGGGGTGTGATAGAGGTGCATCCTCCAGCTCACTCACTCAGTTGCATCAATTAAAAGTGGGAAATTGCCTCTGCTGCACTGTTCCAGGAGCCAGCATTCAGCCAGCAGCAATCCAAGCATCCTCGTGGCCTGATGGCAGTATGAGACAGCTCCTGTGCAGGCTGGAGCAGGTCTCCTGAAAGCTTTCTGATTGTGGTGGCTGCCTGGTGTTTATGCTTCTTGGAACACACAGCTGAGAGGTGACCCTTTGCTTCCTCATCCCATGGAGGACTTGGACTGGGCAGCAGCTTACCTACTGGTGCCAGCCCAGTCTGAGGAGGTTCCAGCAAGTGGCCTCACTTTGCTTTGAGTCTGGGTGGTGTGTGAGAGCCTGAAAGGTCTGATGAGGCTTGAGTTGAAGGTGTTTGGTTCCGGCAGCTGTTAAATTTTCAATAGAGACCTCCTGGTTCCAGCAGCCTGGAGCTCTGGCATGAACATCCCTGGGATTCTCCCTGGCATATTCAGAGGACCAATATAATAAGTGCATCCTTGTAACAGACAGATAACATACAAATGCCAAAAATTATGTTTCGCCATTGTTTCTGCCTGTCAAAAACTTCCTACCAAAACTTGTAGCTGGGTATCTGTCGAAAGGGTCCCGGTCCAAGGGGGGAAGAAGACACACAACACACAGGAGGATGGTGAGACAAAGGGATGTCTGCCTGCTCAGAGCAGCAGGCAGCCTTTTATTAGGTTTTCCTACCTCTACTTTCTCACACACATAACACAAACATCTTTCTACAAAAATACTAAGGAATGTGCACCTGCACACAGCTCAAGGCTGTGTCCATGGGGATTATCTGGTTGGCTTCACTGCTCCCATGAAAAACGGCCTAACACTCCACAATACTCCAAAGTCTTCAGACTTCAGCTGTGGGGCTGTGACTTCCCCCCACATTG
>NW_016690252.1:109940-111432 GCF_001604755.1 Lepidothrix coronata
CTGTAATTGTGCCACAAAGGCTGCTCGCATCGCATCCTGCAGGGCCCTTTGCAGGAGCGATACTAAACACGGCAGCATCAGCAACACAACCACAACCACCAACTTTTTAGATGTACAAGGCCCCCCTAATGGCTGTGCAGGGATTCCTGGCTAGATTCTATCTTCACACAAAAGAAACACCCCCGGCAAGGTGCACCCACCGCCGGAGCACCCCAAGTCGGACTCTTACTGACACCAGAAGGAACCACTTCTACAGAAAGACAGTTCAGGGAACACATCCCGCACCATAGACTCACCACGTGCTCGTTCTATGTCATAACCTACACGATGATTAAAATACACACAGTCTTTTACAAACAGTGACTCTAAAATACCTAACTTTTGAGTGGAGTGTTAACAGACAATACATCATCCCAGCTATCAACACGATCACGACACCCACGCACAGTATGACAGTCCCGTTTCAATAAGTCACGCCGTCGGACAACATCCTGCACCAGGAGAGATGCTTCCGTGTCACCCAGAGGAACACCAACAAGACAGGTGTGAAATGGCTGCTCTGGATACGCCAGTGATGCACAAAAGGTCGTGTGATTCAGTTCTTTCATTAGAGTCACCCAGATGTTCCGACTATGCCATGGAGTGAACTTTGACGGGTCAGGAACTGCACTGACGACTTCCAGGACCAACAGCAGGACGTACATACCGTGCAGGTATTCAGCGAGGACTATTATCTGTAGAGACAAACATATCCCTTTCCCCAAGTTATCAAGTCATGTGGATCAGACCATTGACCAGAGACAAGTTCTGCATCTGCATGCTGAGCTCTGTCCTCAGCTCTCACAGGGACCACAAGATTATCAGTTTGGAGGAGGCTTTTTGCCAAGCACAGCATATTTTTCCTGAAACTCTAAAAGAAGGTAAATAAAGACAATCGCCAGAGAAGGTCAAAAGGTTTGAGACATACAGAGCTTAGTCTAGCCTAGAGACTGAGGGGGTTATCCCCTCAACTTCTGTGTCAGTTTTCCACCAGAAGTTCTCACCAGAGTCTTCCCACGGGAGTTTTCCTGCCAAAAGATCCTGCTATTGTTCACAGTTATCATATCTCTGCGAACATCTGAACAGGGCTACGTGCCAAAACACCACAGACTACCTCCTTGAACACCATAAAAGCTGAAGAGAAATTTGGGAAAACCAGGGAACAAGGAATGGAAGAGAGAGTTGGTTATAACAGCTAACTCGCCCTCCGCCTCGCCCTCCGCCTCACCCTCACCTTTCCTTCTGCCTCCTGGATGCTGCCTGTCCGAAGCTGGACCCCTGCCGTCTTGGAGTGGACCAGACCAGGACCCACCATGCTTCCTATGTGAGTTTTTTCCACCCCAACCCTATTTCTGAGAGGTACAGCAGGACCGAAGCCTCTGCACAAGCCTGAGACAGGGCCGGTGTGAGTGACGGCGTGAGCTGCGGAGAAGCCCACATCCTGGCTGCATTC
>NW_016690252.1:111886-152517 GCF_001604755.1 Lepidothrix coronata
TTTTAATTTTGCTCAAGGGAACATTTGAATATAAAAATTCTTTCTGCAATATTTTAGCAGATTGTAACAATCCTGTGTCCTGAACAGGGGCTGGGAGGGAAAAGGTGATACATGGGGCGGTGTAACCCTGCTGTGGCCAGTACACAGGAGCTTGGGCTCCTCACAGCCTGGGGCACAGATGTAGAGCATGCAGCCCAGAGTGGAGCTCATTCACCACCACCACCCCCCATCCTCCAAAGCCAGAGCATCCTCTGAAATAAAACCACTTTTTGTAAACAAAGCAACTACTTCTGCTTTTCTGCATATGAAGAAGTGCCTCCATCCCACAAGGTCTTAGCCACAGTCTGCTATATGACCACAGTGGAGCAGAACAGGACTGGGTTCCTGGACTGCTGCTGCCCAGCTGCCTGCATGGCCCAGAGCGTGGTCTATGCTGATTTGAAGTTTGATGAGCCCCTGCTCACTTCCCCTACCTGCCCTGAGGTTCCCGGGCACCAAGAGAGTGCTGGGCTTGGGACAGGTGTCTCTCCTCTGGACTTGCTCCAACAGGTCCATGTCCTTCCTGTGCTGGGGACCCCAGAGCTGGATGCAGTGCTCCAGGTGGGGTCTCACCAGAGCAGAGCTGAGAGGCAGAATCCCCTCCCTCACCTGCTTTCCACCCTGCTTTGGATGCAGCCCAGGACAGGATTGGTTTTTGGGCTGTGAGTGCACATGGCCAGGTCATGTCCAGCCTCTCACCCACCAGCACCCCCAAGTCCTTCTCAGCAGGGCTGCTCTTGATCTGTTCATCCCCCAGCCTGTGTTGGTACCGGGGGTTACCCTGACCCAAGTGCAGCACCTTGCACTTGGTCTTGTTAAACCTCATGATGTTCCCATGGGCCTACTCCTTGACCTTGTCCAGGTCCCTCTGGATGGCATCAGGTGCCTCAGATGTATCAACCACAGCTCTCAGCTGGGTGTCATCTGCAAGCTCACTGAGGGTGCACTAGATCCCCCTATTCACATCTTTGATGGAAGCATTAAGTAGCATTGGTGCCAATATGGATCCCCAAGGGACACCACTGGTCACCAATGTCCACATCAGGACACAGAGCCATTGACCACTATCTTCTGGATGCGACTGTCCTGCCAATTCCTTATCCACCAAACAGTCCACCCATTGAATCCATTTCTCTCCAATTTAGAGGGAGACTGTGTCAAAAGCTTTACAGAAGTCGAGATATAAGACATTTGTAGCCCTTCCCTTGTTCACTGATGAAATCACTCCATTGTAGAAGGCCACTAGGTTGGTTAGGCAGGACTTTACCTTGATGAAACCATGTTGGCTGTCTCAAACCCAGCTTAGCAAAATGGTTCCCAACACCTCCTACTCTCTGCAGAAACACTTGAGTCAGCAGGGTCAGTGCTGCACCTGGACTCCCCCTCCCCACCCCACCTGGATCCTGGACAGGGCTTTCTTATCACCCTGCTTGGCAGTTCAGGTTCCACCATGGTCTTAGGGACCTTCCCCTCATGGTGCCAGGGTCCCCTTTTTCTAGCATTCCCAAGTCTCCTCAGTACTTCCCTCTCTCTTCCACTGTCTTAAGGCTCATAGCTGCAACCCCATTTCCTCAGGGCCTCTTCCATTTGCCTTCCATGATCTCAGGCATCTTCACTGAACCTCCATTTCCTCCCATGGTCTCAGGGCTCTTCACTGCACCTTTTTTTCTCCCATGGTTTTAGGGTTTTCTTATTCAACTTCAATGTTCTCAAGGCTCCCCAGAGCTTCCCCATCTCCCATATGGTCTCATGGCTTCCCAGCATTTTCTCATGCTGATGGCACCACTGCCTGTGCTCTTCCCAGGCAAGACCCAGCCCAAAGCCCTGGGCAGGTGATGGAGGCAGGAAAAAGGGCAGGATGAGAGCTATTAATGCCAAGAGAAGAGACAGGCTGTAAATCCACAGAAGTCCCCAAAATGGACAGACTGAGGGATACCAATGTGTCATCCCACAGCTCCAAGAAAATGCAAATGGCAGATCCTGCACGGTTCTCCCCTGGCAGTCTTGGGGGAGCACAGAAAGTGGGAGCTGGGTTTTACACTGGAGACCTGGATCACTGCAGGGTGTGCTGGCCAGGGCACACAGAAACACACAGAGACACAGTGCAAGGTGGTATGATAAGTGTATGCATGAGTGTAAGAGAGCGAAATAAGGTCTCTTTTCTAGCCTTTAAAATACAGACCCTCTTTCCTAGTGCTTTGTAATGCAGTTGAGGCAATGCATGCACAGGGGACAGAGTCTTGGGGTGCATCCCCAGCTCCTGTCCCCAAGTCCAGAGATGGAGTAGAGTGTCAGCAGTCAGATCTTGGCCAGGAGAGGAGGTTGGGCCTCAGATGTGCTGCTCAACTTCGGGGATTTCTCGCAGATCCACTGAAAGGAAGACCAGCACGATGCATACCTGATTTTCCCATTTTCTATTGCCCTGCAGATTGTATTCCTAGGAAAGAGGGCACATCTCAGAGTAGCAGTGACAACATCCTTGCTATGGACACCACTTCCCATAGCTCTCAGTGCCGCTGGGGCAGGCAGGGTGCCTGGCACTGGGACCAGTCTGAGGAAGGGTTGCATTCCTCCTCCCAGTTTTCTGCTCTGCCACTTGGAAATCTGGCAGTACACCCCACAGCTGAGCTCTGCCCTGACCCCCTTCCCTTGGGGGACTATCATCCCCTTTGCTGGGGGATGTAACAGGGTCAAATCAGTACCTTTCTGGTGTGGGAAAAGGGCAGGTGCTTGTGCCCAGCATTCTCGTACTTACCAGGTTTGACTTCTGTCCTGCCATTCAGAAGTTGCCTTTGTGTTATAATAAGTGCTTGGTCCAATCCAGTAGTTTTCAGTAGACTCCTGCACAAAATGCTGGAAGAAGAGAAGCTGTCAGCCACCTGCTTCATGACTAGCACTTGCCTGGTGCCCAGGAGCGCCAGGGTCGGCTGTGCTCTTCCTCCCAGACTTCTGGAATGGAAACCTGGGGCTCATGGTGCTACCCCAGCACCTCCACAGATACTGCTGCAGCTGTCCCGCTGGGACTCTGCCCAGTCCCACCCTCCTAGGGTACCACAATACCCCTGCTCTGTACCGGTACTGTCAATGATAGCAAGCTATCTTGGATGAGCAGTTCAGCGGATTTTGCTTTGCAGTCATCCTTGCTTCTCTGCCAGGTCTTCTTCTGCACAGAGATGAAGAGACACTTGCTCCTGTAGAGCACCCAGCCTGAGGGGCAGCAGTCTGGGGACAGGGGCACAGGTCAGACACTTATCCTCCCACAGATGCTCGAGGGGGCCAGCCTGGCAGAGATCAAACCCTGCATCTGCCCAAGAGCAACATTGCCTCTGCCCCCGCCCCATCACAACTCTACCTGTATTCACACAGGCACGCAGGCTGCTCACGGTGCTCTCGCTGTTGTTGAGCTTCCCCTGCACCTCCTGCATCTCCTTCTCCGTCTTGCCCAGGACCCCCCTGACGTGCCCCAGCTCGACGCTCATTCTATCCAGCTCCAGCTGGCTGATGTTGCCCTCGTGCCATGCTCGCTGCAGCTCCTCTCTGGCCCACGCCAGCTCCAGCTCTGCCTGCTCCAGGCTCTGCTCCTGAGTGCTCAGCTCCTGTGACAGGCGGCCCTGCTCGGCTGCATAGTTGCGGGAGGTGTCCTGCAGACTGCGGGTGATCTGCCAGTCTGGGGGTAGGGCAGTGAGCTGAGGCATGGGCATGGGACAGCTGGGCCATGGGACTTGCAAGGGAGAATGGGATAGGAGTGCCTGTCTGTGGGTAGAGATTGTCCTGGGGGTTTCAATGAGAAGGGAAAGGAAGTCCCAATGGTGGCAGGTGGAGGGGAGACAATGGCAGGCAGTAGGAGGCAGTGGGAGACAGTGGGAAGGCAAGGGGAGGCAATGAGAAGGCTAGTGGGAGGTAGTGGAAGGCATTGGAAAGACAATAGGAAGTGGTGGGAAGGCAATAGGAAGGCAGTGAGAGGGAGTGGGAGGCAGTGGGAGGGAGTAGGAGGCAGTGTGAAGGCAGTGAGAGGCTGTGGGAGGCAATAAGAAGGCAAAGAGAGTGAGTGAGAGACAATGGGAAGGCAGCAGGAGGTAGTGGGAATGCAATGGGAGGCAGTGGGAAGGCAGTAGGAAGGCACTGGGAAGACAGTGGGAGGCAATGGGAAGCAGTAACAGGGAGTGGGAGGGAGTGGGAAGCTGTGGGAGGCAATGGCAGGCAATGGGAAGTAGTGGGAAGACAGTGGGAGGAAATGGGAAGCAGTGACAGGGAGTGGGAGGCAGTGGGAAGGATTGGGAGGTAGTGGTAAGACAGGGGCAAGGCAATGGGAGGCAGTGGGAAGGCAGTGGCAGGCAATGGGAGGGAGTAGAAGGGAGTGGGAAGGTAGTGGGAGGCAGCTCATGTAGCCGTGAAAGAGGAAGCAACTAGTCCTGGACCCCCAGCCTCAGGCACCCCTCATCCCTGACAAACCCCCTGCAGCTCGTCGCTGGCCCAGCCCAACACCCCCTCTCACTACTCCCCACCCCACAGCCATCCCCCTGACTCACAGCAAGCCCCCAGGGCCACGATGGCCACCACCAGCAGCAGGAGCAGGACCAGGCTGGCTGGCAGCAGTGCTTTGGGGATGTGCCATCGCTGGGGCGAGCGCTCTGCAAAAGACAAGCACCCACGGGCATCATCCCTGCCATCACCCGATGCCCACCCTGCGCTGGGGCATCCCCACGGCAGTGGCTGTGTCTGGGTTCCCACCTGGACTGGGCGCTGCTGTCACCGGCCCTGGCAGCACGTTCTCATAGGGGCTGTCGTCTTCATCAGGGACAGTGGATGGAGACCCCTCAGCAAATTTCAGGTCAGCATAGACCACGTTGTGAGCCATGCCCAGGCCACCCCAATGGCCCCGAGGGCGCTGCTTCTGCTGCAGAGAAAAAGTACAGCTGGTTTGTGCAGAAGCAGAAGTGTATGAAGGTGTGGCAGATGGGAAAGTACAGCCACGACACTGGTGCCCTGCCATTGGCCCAGCAACACCATCCTGTTTCATTCCACCCCCGGAAACTGCTAAGGGGTCCCCTGGGATGGCAGTGGAGGGGGCAGTGCAGCTCGGGGCTGGGGCACTGGGCAGAGCTGCAGGCCTTGCCTATGGAGAATTGACTTAATTCCCTAGGGCAGGGCTGGCTTACAGGAGGGAAGAGGTGGCTTTGGTGCTGACTCCATCCAGGATGGAGTTTCCCTCTTCTTTGTGCTCTGCTCCAGAATTGGAGCATCGCTGCTGTGCGGAAATGTTTGCCTTAATGCCTAAAAGGGATTTCCACATTGCAGCATGAGCTTTCACTTCTCCTCTCATTATGGTCACATGCCCCCACTCTGTCAGCAAGAACACCATGGAAAATCATGTCTCAGACCTTGAAGTGTCATGATAAATGGTCTCATTACTCTTCCATTGTACCCAGCTCGGTGGTCCCAAGCAGTAGCAGGAATATTGGGCAGTCACCCGATACATCCCACTGGCCTTTCCCCAGCATGTCATCCCTGGGCCTGGGCACCAGCATGCCCAAGAGGATATGGTCCATTTTCTTCCAGGAGACTGACTGGAGGCTGTCCTTAGCTTTCCAAACCTCCTTCCTGTCCCTTTTGAAGCTGGCTGTCATTTCTGCCTTTCTCCACTGATGAAGGACTTGCCTTGCTCTTGCAGAGGTGATGGGCAGTGGCCTTTGTATCAGTTTGGCCTGGCTCTCCCGCCAAGTCCAAGCTGTCTCCTCCCCCTTCTCGCTCTCCCCAGGCAAGGAAAAAAAAAATGAACCACAGAAAAAAAACCTGAAAGAAGTCCGAACGAAAGGGGATTATATAAAATATATATATATATTACATATATTTGCAATTATATATACAGTTTGAATATATTATACACAATAGGGAGCTCCCGAGGGGGAAAAAGGGAAAAGGGAGGGGGAAACAAGGATGAAAAAAACCTAAAAACAAATATCCTCCAAATATACCCATTAATAGAGAGCTAGCGAATAAATACAAAAACCAATTAAATACTTGTCTGAATGAGACAGCAGAACTAACTCCCCATGCCTCTCAAATGAAATGGAGATAATGGCAGGTCTGAGCAGCAGGCCCTGGCCTATACAAGCAAAGCCCGTCTATGGAGAGACCTGTCTCCTTCAGCCACCGGAAGAGAGAAGAGAGTGAACTGTCTAATCTGTGCCTTTTTATATGTTGTGTTACGGAAAGGGATGATACGGAATACTTCCTTAGATTTCTGACCCCGTTGCTAAGGAAGGCCTAAAAAATCCACAAAACCAACCCACTACAGCCTTGTAACGCTGTGCTCCAACAGCACCACTGTGCACCTCCAGTCCTGTTCCAGGGACTGGCTGCCTCCAGACGTGCCCAACTGGCCCCCAACTCAGCGTCCATTTTGAAACCTGTCTGTCTCTGGATGAAGTTCAGTAGAGATCTCTGAGATGCTGAGAGGCTGGAGGGACCAAGAAGGAGGTTCTGTGGGTTCTGGGGTTGTGGTCTTAGGCAGGGAAGGCAAAGTGGATGTCATTGCTCTATGCAACTGTCTGGGAGAGGTTTGGAGCAATGCCAAAGCTTACTTCTTCTAGGAGGGGAACAGGAAGAGGATGAGAGGCAGTGGCACACGCTACATAGTGGGGAAATTCCCATTCTCAGAGGCTGGGAGAGAAAATCTGAATCTGTGAAGACCTCCAACCCTCCACAGAGCTGTCCACAGGGCAATGTGCTCCTGTGTTGAGGATTTCCCTGCTCTCCCCTTGCTCTCCCTTGACCCAAGGATTTGGATCCTTACTCTGCCACAGCCGTGACCTCAGGCTGTGCTGCCCTGGCCCTGCTGTGTGCCCAGGGGGACCACAAGGACTTCTGGAGCGTGGGAGGGGAGGGGCTGATATTTCTGGGACCAATGAGAGGGTGCTGATACCTGCGGCTGTGCTTCAGTGGTCCCATCTGCTACAACGCAGAGCAAACTTCTGCTTCTGCAGATGCTGGCTGCACTTCTCCTTTGCACCTCCGAGACACAGTGCAATCACCAGGAGCAGGACCATCCCAGAAAGGCACCCCAAGGGCAGAGCGGGAGCCTGAACAGCTCAGGGCTTGCCCAGCACTTGCCCACATGGCCCAGAGCATGGTTTATGCTGACCTGAGGTTTGCCAAAGTGACAGGAGGCCGGAGCATGGCCAGCCAGGCACTGGAGGCAGGTGAGAGCCCACAGACCGTGCCACTCTGCCTCTGCCATCCCCAACCCCATGGACTCAGCCTCTCTCCCCTGCCTTTCTCCCACAGCCCTTGGCATGGATGAGGCAGAGAGCCCCCATGAGAACACGCAGCCGGTGCCGGCAGGGCAGGACAGGGACGGGGCCCAACCCAACCCAGGTGAGTACCCAGCTGGAATCCAGGGCACCAAGCGAGGTCTTGGCATGGGTAGTGGGTGGTGTTTTGGGGTGCTCCCACTCCCATCCTTTAAGAGAGGAAATGCCCACACCATGCCACCTGTGCCATCATGCCACCACAGCACTGCCTGCAGGCAGTAGGCATGGGGATTGCCAGGGGTTTTCCAGCTCTCCAGTTGATATCTGTTGTCTATTGTGTCTTGCAGGCCACTGGTCCCGGCGGTGGTGCATGCCAGCGGGGCTGCTGACTATCTGCCTGCTGCTGGTGGCCACTGTGGCCCTGGGGGCTTGCTGTGAGTCAGGGGTCTGGGCACATCTGGGGCTGGGGGTGGCTGGGACAGAGAGGCAGCTGTGCTGGGGTAGGTGCTGTGGTTGAGCATGGAGTGAATAGGGGCATGCCCATGCATGCTGCTCCTGGCTGAGTCCCTCTTCCCTGTCTGCCACAAGCTGTCCTGTATCCCTCTCAGGATAGGCATCCCCCCTGCCTCCCATCACCCGCCTTCCCCACCTTGCCCTCTGTTTCTGCTCCTTTTTCTTCCCATCTTGGCATTGCCCAGCCTCATATTTCTGCACCCTGCCTGCCCCTGCCCTTCTGTACCTGATCCCGCACCCCATCCTGCCCCTGCCCTGCTCTCCCCTCCCAAGTTCTGCCCAGCCCTTAACCATACGCTTTGCTGCTGTGTCCTTCCTTCCCATCCTTTCCCATTCAACATGGACAACACCCTGCCTTGCCCTGCCCATCCTACCTGCCCCAAATGGGGTCAGTCCCACACCCAGGCTGTCCCGTGCCCATGTCTCAGATCACCCCTTCTGTCCCCAGACTGGCAGATCACCCGCAGCCTGCGGGACGCATCCCGCGACCACGCAGCCGAGCAGGGCCGCCTGTCACAGGAGCTGAGCACTCAGGAGCAGAGCCTGGAGCAGGCACGGGTGGAGCTGGCGTGGGCAAGAGAGGAGCTGCAGCGAGCGTGGCATGAGGGCAACATCAGCCAGCTGGAGCTGGATAGAATGAGCGTCGAGCTGGGGCACGTCAGGGGGGTCCTGGGCAAGACGGAGAAGGAGATGCAGGAGGTGCAGGGGAAGCTCAACAACAGCGAGAGCACCGTGGCTGTCCTGCGCTCCTGCACAGCTATAGGTAGGGTGATGATGGAACAGGGATGGGGTGTCCTGGGTGACTGGCATCCCTCAGCAGGTGCAGTGCCAAGGCATGAGCACTGGCTTTTTTTGGTCACGTGGTGGGGGCAGGGTGGTCCGAGGCTGAAGCTGTGCCTGAAGCAGAGGCTGAGCCTGTGATATCTGCTGGGAAGATGTGGGGTTGTTCCTGGTTCCCCCCAGGGCATCTGTGGCTGATCAAGCATCTGAGCTGTGCCCCTGCCCGCAGATTGCTGCCCCTCCGGCTGGCTGCTGTATAGGGGCAAGTGCCTCTTCGTCTCCTCGGAAAAGAAGACATGGGAGGACAGCAGAGATGAGTGTGAGAGAACATATTCTCAGCTCCTGATCACCAAATCCTGGACTCGCTGGACTGTGCCGGTAGGGTGCTGGGGGAGCTGAGGGCAGGAACTGGTGTATCCAGACCTGGGGTCACCAGATGGGCTAGCACTGTTCTGGAGGCCCCTGCTATGCCAAAGCATTGGAGGGTGCAAGGCTGATCTCTGGAGCACATGGCTGGTGATGGATATGGAGCAGAGGCTCTACCCCCCCTGGTTGCTGCCCAAGCTGGAGCAGGGCACCTGGGCTGCTCAGTTGTCCTGCTCCAAGAAGCTCCAGTCCCAGGGTCTCCTTGGGGAGATGATCACTCCCTGCAAACACTGCAATACATAGGTACCATGGAAAAAATGTGAAAAGGCCCTTTTTATTCTTCCCCAGACCTTCCTGAAGAATGCAGATGTCCCATATTGGATAGGACTGCAGAAGAGCGGCTTCCCCTGGTATGACTATGGCTGGCTGGAGGAAGAGGACCCAGATGGCGAGGGGCTCTCCGATGCCTGGTTCTGGGTGGATGGCTCCCTTTATGAAAGGTACCTGGCAGCACAGCCTCTTGCCAAAACTCCTCAACCCCAGCCCAACTTTAGGAGGTGTTTTAAATCCCACTAGTACCCAGTTCTGGGCACAGGCACTGGGAAACTAAGAGCATCAGAGCAGCAGGGGCTGAGGGAAGGTGGGTGCAATGGTGTGGTGAGATGCGTACATGACATGAAGATGCAAAGCGAAGACTTGGGGGTGTACATGCAGGGTATAAGAAGCAGGCAGTAGCAAAAGTGGACAAAAGAAACCGCAAGTTTTATTTGGGGTCTAGACAAGGTGTTTGAGCACCATCTCTATCCCCCACGTGCCTCCTTGATTCCTCCGGGAGAGGAAATCAAGCCTTCCCGCCCACGGAGAGTGCTCCTCCCCTCCACGTGCACCCACTTCTCAGCTTGTTGCTGCTTCCTCTTGCAGTGTCTGAGAGCAGTGGGGAGGAACAGACCCGTCTGGCCAGGTGCTGGGTACCCAGCCCCTGCTCACTGCCTGCCCCTTCACCTTCAACCCTCACCCCCCAAATGGGGGACTGCACCCAGTGTAGACCCACAGCCCAGGGCAGCTCCTCCAGCTGTCCACGTGCCCTCAGGGAGGACTGGGCTCTCCCCACCGGAGGGATGAAAAAATGTCCAGCAGTGAGGCCAAGTCAAACAGGAGGGAGCCTAAGCGGAGTCACAAGCACTGCAAACCCTTTGTAGAGGCATTTCTTAGCCTGCCTGAGGAAGGGCAGTGACCTGTCAGCTGAGCCTTCAGCCTGTGAAATCATTAGGGGAGGACTGGGGGATCCCCTATCTGACTGTAGCATCCAACCCCTCCTGTTCAAGCTACAAGAGGCAGTAATCACAGCAGGAGTTGTAGGCAGAAGGTGTCAGCCCCTGATGTGTTGCTTCCCCGTCCAGGCCATGGCAGTCAAAGTCGAATGGGTCGTGTGCCATAATAAGCCGTGGAAACATCAAACCTGCCCAGTGCACCGGCCCCAATGACCTGCACCTCTGGATCTGTGAGAAGGCAGCGGGGCCAAGCTCCCCTTTCAAATGATGATGGCTTCTGGCCCCAGTATTGCTGTGGTGAGTGTGCCCACACCAGGTTCTGCCGAGCCTGGGGTGCATGGGGCCCGTGGGGTATGCATTGAGGAAAGCAGGGAGCCTGTGTCACTGCCTGGGGCATGTTGACCCTGCCCCTTGGAGCCTACCTCCATCCCCTCACTGCCATAGAAGGCCCTGGTCTGTGGTAGTTCTAGAGGACTCCCTGAAGCTGTGGCTCAGCAAAGGGGCAAAATGGGGGAAAACCCTTTCCAAGATGCCTTTCCAGCCCTGTTGCATGTCTTGGGGGCTGGGTGACATCTCACCCTCACCCTCCTCCGCCTTCTCTTGCAGCACCTGCACCCTGCACTGCCTCTGCTCCAGCCTTGCTACGTTCCTGCCTGGGATGTTCCATCCATTCAGGCAAACTACTTCCCCCTACAGACCGCTGCCCCCCCCCCGGCTGCCCAAGTCCTCAGGGATGCCCAGTGATGCTTGGGTATCACATAGGCAGCAGTGGCTGTTTGCCCCCCAGCTGATGTGCTTCAGCAGAGCAGTGTGGGCACCACAGCCCAGCCCTACACCTGCATGGGCCACCCTGGGTCTTCCTGGCACAGAGTCTGGTGGGCAATGGGGAGCCTGGACCGGGACACAGTGGAGCAAGCCCTGATACTCAACGCTGCAGCCATGCCACATCCCCACAGCTGAGTGAGGTGCGGTGTTGGCATGCAAGGAGCAGGAGTCAGGGGCGCCACAGCCCCATGCCCAGCCAGTCCCCTCCCCGCACTACCGGACCCCATCGAAGGAGCAGCTTGGCTACAGCTTTCAGGCGACCCCGCACTCAAAAGGCTCAGCAAAGCCTCGGTGCCCAAGGAGCGAAGCTGAGCATGAACTGGCCGGCGCCTGCGCTGGCGTTTGGGGATTTTTTTTGCTGATTAGAAATTAGAGCAGTGACCTTTAGGGTTGTATGGTGTGATTGTGTGTTTCAAAGCAAAAGCAACTCAGGCACTTGCAGCAGACTGATGCTTTCCGAGACAACTCATCAGGACTTTAAATAGTTACTACACACGTGCACATGTGAAGATTAAGCAAAGTAGCCCTGATGTAATGCTGCAGCCAGGTGAGAGCAGAGGAAGTCCTGTTCAATCAGGCGAAAATGCTCTCAGTTTACAATGGGGCCATATATAGTTGATTAATTCTGTGTTAATTAGCTTGCTTGAAGAGCAAAAGGGTGTTAAAGACAGGCTTTTTGGAGGTGTCTGCTGGCTGAACCCACTCTGTAGCAATAAAGAGACATAGTTCATCTGCTCTTTGCTTTCTTGTGTGCCACCAAAAACATGGACTCAAGGGAATGAACTCAAAGAACTTAAATAATAAATAGGAATTCGACCGAAGCCATTTCAACCGAGACAGGCACATAAGGGACACTGAGATCTGGGGCTAAGCCAGGCTGGCCTGCAGTCCCCGAGGAGTTGCCCTGAAGCCCCAGGCAAGCCTGTGCAACCTTTTGGGACTGGGACCCCTTCCACATCTGATGTGCATCCAAGAGACACAAGCAGCAGCCTGAGTAGCTGGGACATTTAACCTTTATTGAACACTTTAAATAAGCTGGGTATATATTACTAGCAATTATTAATAATAATAAAAAACACAAGAGTTCTGCATTCACCAGTGCATTATGCAGGAGGGAGGAAAGCCGGCTCCCACCCTTGCCGGGGGCCTGGCAGCCTGGCCGTGCTGCCCACTGGCCCCATCCCCATGACGCCAGGATGGCACCTGGCCCCTCTGCCAGCACCCTGCCCCCAAACCTGTGTGGCAGGGAGTTGCGAGGCATTGTGCTGGCTCAGCACCCAGCCCTTGGCATTGGGCCGGCAGGGACAACCCCAGTGTTGGCAATCCTCCCCATGCACTGCCCATGGGCATTGCCCCTCTCCCGGCCCCCTGCCCACCTCTCCCCATGTCAGGGACTGGCTGTGCTCCCCATGCCTGTGGATACACATGGGTACACCCACCAGTCCCACAGGATCCCCAAATACACACATACACACGCTGACCTCTCTACCCCAACCCAGTCCCGCTCACCCACTGGGGTGCAGGGGACTCCCAGTTCTCCCAGAGGAGCAGGCTCACTATACACCCCTCTGCAAGAGCAGGCAGAGGGGTGAGCCCTTGGAGAAAGGGGGTCCTGGATCCAGGGCTTGAGCCCTGGGGCCCCGCGGGGGACCAGCCCTGCCGCTTGGGGCAGTGCTTGGGTCAGGGGTGTTATTGCACTTCAGTCCCCAGAATAGACCCAGCCCACTCCCAGGGCTTCCTGCAGAGCCCCAGGGCTGATCCTGGTGGGATGGGTGCCCAAGCGCCTGGGCAGCGCTGTGGCAGCTACAGCACAGGGCACAATGGCCGCTGCTGGTCACCAAGCACTGGGCAAGGACAGACCGTGGGGATGTGCCAGGCTCCTGCATTGCCCAGTGCTGCGGCTGCAGAGGGGTGTGAAGGGCAGCTGGATGCAGCCCCACTCCCCGGGATCCCCATCACTAGGACTGTGCCTCCGGCAGCTTCAGCCTGGGCTCAGCCAGCACTGGCGCCGGGGCTTTCTGGTGTTGGCCCCTGTCGTGGCAGAGGAGGCTCTTGGTCTCGGAGTTGAGGTTCTGGTAGCGGGGAGGGCTGGGAGCTGGCTGGTGGCAGAAGGAGGCAAAGTTGAAGCTGAAGGGACTCACGCAGCAGCCAGGGCAGGGCAGCACTTCATCCTGCTCTGGCACGGCACCAGAGCTGTGCCCAGGCAGCATGGCTGAGCGCTCCGTTTGCTCCAGTGCCACCCCACAGGTGATGCTAAGCTTGGAGGAGCCGTGCTCCAGCCCGCTGCCCCAAGCCAGAGGTTTGCTGACCATCACATGGTTGTTGTTGATGAGGAGCCTGCTGGGGGATTGTGTCTCCGGTTGCCAGGGCTCGGTGCCCAAGGACGCCGTGTGGATGAAGTTGCTGTTGGGGGGCAGCAGGGTGGGCTGTGGCAGCTCAGAGTTGTCGAGGCCGCAGGCCCTCTGCTTCTTTGCTCTGGAGCTGGGGCTGGAGGCTTGTCCCCAAGCTGGGGGAGAAAGGAGGGTGGAGGGCTGGGGGTTGTCAGTGGGATGGGGGGACACCACATCCAGCGCCAGGCCCCCATGGTGGGGTAGCTCGGGAGAGGCGGGCAGAGAGTGGCACTTGCGGGGGCTGGTGGTGGGGGCTGAGAAGTCACACTGCACCTCCACCTCCACAGTGGGCTCAGGCGTCACAGGGGTGCTGAGCTCGAGCGGGGCGGGGGGCGGCAGGTCCAAGGTGAGCGAGATGACCGACTTGCTCGGCGTATCAAAGAGCTTGATCTTTCCCCCCTTCAGGTCCTCTCGCTGGGAGAAGGGGTTGACACGGGGGGACATCTCCTTGGACCTGGCCCCACTATTAGGCTCCAGCGGCTGCAGCTGGTCAGGTGGTTTGGGGGAGAACACGTCGGACTGGCTGCGGGACAGGCGCTGGTCCAGCTGCAGGTGCTGTGTCCCCAACTCATGCAGGGGTGACTGCTTGGTGCAGCTGGCTGACATCCTGGCCACAGCTGGGCATGGGCACAGGAATGTGTCACCAGCTGCCAGCAGCTGCCCATGTAGGGTGCTACTGGGTGCTGGGCACACAACCACTCAGGGGTGCACCCTGAGGAAGGAACAGGGAACAATTCCATCCTGAACACCTCACACACCCGTCTCCTTCCTCTACAGCTGATGGGGTAGGACAGGACACCTCACATGCCCCCATTTTTGCACCCTGCTATGGCCTGTCCCCGGGGTGCCCACATACCGAGTGTGGCTGAGGTCTCAGGTGTAGGCAGGCTCTCCCCGATGCTGAAGAAGGTGGCCCCAGCACCCTCCGTGCCAAGCTGGTGCTGCAGGATGCTCTCCAGGCACTGTGTGATTTCCAGGAAGGAGGGGCGGGAGGTGGGCTTCATCTGTGAACAGGAGAGGTTCCCCATCAGGTCTGTGCCCTGCCCGAGCACTGCAGAGAGCCCTGCACAGCAAAGGCAGCTCCCTGCTCTCCCCATGAGCAGGCAAGGCAGCCTGTCCTGCCCAGCTGCCCTGGTGGGGAAGGGCCATGGAGGTGGGAATCTCACACTGCAGCAGTGAAAAGCCAGCTGGAGGAAGGCTGCTGGGCAGTCGATTCCCACCATAGTGCAGAAAGTGGTGACATCCAGACCAAAATCCTGCAACGGAGAAAGGAGGAAGAGTGAAGTTAGGTCCCCTGGGACACCACATGGCCCAGGGCACCTGAAATGGCCTGGCTCCCATCCCCATGCTGACTGTGTGCCACCCAGGGCTGTGGACCTGGAAGCACCCCAAGTGGGGCACAGCAAGGGAACACCCTGGTGTCACCCCACACTGGGGTAAGGTTGGGGGATGCTGGTACACAGATGCCTCCTGCTCTCTGCCTCAATCCAACTGTCCACTTCTCCCACCCAGGCTGACTATGGGCTCCAAGGACAGGTTACCAGCACAGACTATCCCTCCTCATCCAGCAAGTGGGACAGAGCACCTCTGCCCTGAGGTGTGGGGCAGCTCCTGCATATAGGGCTCTGCTCAACACAGGAGAGTGGCTTCTCTTGTTTGGTGAAGCAATCCCAGCCCCGGTGCTGCTGCCCACCACTCTCCCTACCCGTTACCATCCCACAGAATCACCTCAGTGCGGGGCAGGTAGTCGGGGTCAGCTGGCACACGAGCGATGGTCTCACACAGGATGATGCCGTATGCAAACACATCAACCTGCAGAGAGTGGGGAGTCACAGGAGTGCCCCATGGCCTCAATGTGCCCACCAATCTGCAAAGCCACAGCCCTCCTCCTCCCCACAGAGCCACAGCAGGGGCTCTGGAAGTCCAGTTCCTTCCCTCTAGGTGTGAAAATGTCCCCAGGGCTGCCAATTCTGCAAACCATTGGCAGCACAAGCCTGGGTAAAGCCCCACGCAAGGCAGCCACAGAGCCTCACCTTCTCATTGTAGATCTCCCCACGCAGCACCTCGGGTGCCATCCAGTACGGGGAGCCCACGATGGCCAGCGGCTCCTTCTCGCTGCCCTCACTGGGGGACATGGTAGAGTATTAGGGGCTGCATCAGTCCCCTGTCTGTCCAACCTCCTCACACTCCCACTGCTGCAGCCCAAATCACCATCTCCATCTCCCTTCCTGGACTAACCTCACAGCCCCACAAACTCATCTCTCTCCAGCCACACCACACCCTTCATCCCCTTCTAGCCCACCCCAAATGTGTCCATCTGCCCCAAAAGTCCCCACTGCTGTGGACCACCCCACTACCCCTTATCCCTATCCTTTTAACTGCATCTCAAATATCCATCCCTCCCCAGCTCCTGCTGCAAGTGGCATGGAAACCCCCCACTCCAGGGATGGGCCAGATAGGTGGATGCTTTCCACGCACCTGTAGGTGGGGATCTTCTCCGCCAAGCCGAAGTCACCCACCACAGCTGTGTAGCCATTGGCCTCGCAGCGCACCAGGCAGTTCTAGGGGCACAGGAGGACCCCTGTCACACCAACTGCACCAGCCCTGCCTCACCAGCCACTGCTCCCAGGATGCCCAGGCACAGCGCAGCCTCCTGCTCCTCAGCCAGCCACGGCTGGGGCAGCCACGTGGGTGTGGGACAAGGGCAATTTGAGCATCCTGTACCTTGGAGGTGAGGTCGCGGTGGAAGATCCCCTTGGAGTGCAGGTAGTGTAGGCCACAGGCAATGTCGCGGGCCAGCTTGACACGCGCGGACCAGGAGAGGGGCACAGGGCTGTCCAGCAGCTGTTCCAGGTTCCCACCGTTGATGTACTGATGGAAAGAGCCGGTCCACTGCATCACTGCATCCCCCCTCCCATAATGCTGGGTGCCCATCTCTCATCCTAAAGCATCTTCCAACCACCCCACAGCACAGCCTCCCAGCAGACCTTGCCCTGTACATGTGCCACAGGCCAAGAGCGTATTCCCACGGGGAATTGTCCCGTCACATTGTCATATTGTCCCATCCCCACACTTACAGGAATCCCAAGATTCATGGCTATTGCCACACTCTTACCTCTGTCAGTGCGTGCAGCTGTCCCTGGTGCACACACACCCCCATGAACCTGTGAGATAGAAGGGATCTGAGGGTGGCCGCAGCAGGGACCAGCCCCAGGAGCTAATCCAGCGTCAGCAATAGCTCCAAACCCCCAGGCTAGGGAAAAGGGGGGCAATGGTGCCAGCAGTGGGGGACCAGGTCCTACCTGAGGATGTTGGGGTGCGAGAGGCGCTTCATCAGCTGCACCTCCTTCAGCATGTTGCCCCGGTTGCTGGTCAGCTTGTTCATCTTCAGCACCATGATCTGCCCCGACTGGCGGTGCCGCACCTGGAGAGGGGTGTCGAGGAGGTTGAGTTCCACAACCCCCCTGCACCAGACTGCACCCAGCTTCCACCCCAGTCCTAGAGGTAGGAGCTAAGCACCCCATATACCCAAGGCACAGGGCAACCCAAGGACCACTAGGGCTAGGGAGGGCTCTCTCAGCACAGCAGCACCCTGAGGACTCCCAGTACCGACAACACATCCACATCCTTCCAGGGCACCTTGTTTGTGACATTGCCATGACCTCCCAGAGGGGCAACAACAGCCCCCATAAGCTGTGATCCCAGCCCTACTGCAAGAACAGGCATGTGCAGGATCGGGGCGCGCCAGGAAGGGCTTATTCAAGTCAGCACCACACAGCCAGACCCTACCAACATGCGGTGGAGAACAGAGGGGACACATTGCCCCTCCACACCAGCCCCAGGGGTGGCCAATGCTGCCCTAGTGCTTGACCCCAATCTGGCAGGTCACAGCGCTCAGAGGAGCTGTATATTTAGCTGGCCCCAGCCCGATGCTGTCATGCGAGCTGGGGGCCTGGTCCCCCGCCAAGAACAGCAGCTGGAGCATGGCCAAGCACGGACACCCCATGCATCTGCAGCTCCCTGGCATGTGCAGGGCAAGGAAAGAGCACGGGATACCCTGACCCAGCACTGCGCTGGGGGGGCCAAACCGGTGCTGAGGGTCCCCTCCTGAGCAGCTGCTGGGGGGGGATGTGCCCCCACCCTGGAGCAGCAGCTGATCAGGGGGACATCCCAGTGTATCCCAGCTGCCCCCCAGCACACATGGAGCCGTGCACGGAGGCACAAGCATTCCTCAGCGCTGCCGTCAGCTCCCTGCTCTTCTCCTTTTTAGTCAATGCTGGTTGAGGCTGCTGTGCTGGTGCCAGCCCCTGGCCTGCCTCACAACACCCCTCACCTCAGGGATTGCCTCCACAGGCAAAACATGGGCACTTGGCAGAAGGCAGGAACCCCAGCACCCCGCATCCTGCTCACAGCCTGGCCCCATCACAACAGGGGGAGGCTGGCATGCTGGGCCTGCCAGGGCTCTCTTCCTACACCATAGCTGGCATTGCTTCAGTGAGAAGTTGTCTGGGGTGTACACCACGATGGGGATCTATCCCACACCAAATACCCAGGGGATGGGCAGTAGCTCCCCTCTACCAAAGGGCCTGGGGGAAACGAGTGCTTTATGAAGATGCTTCTACACTTCCGTGTGCACCAGGGCCAAACCAGCCCCAGGAAGGGTGGGAAGTGAGAGACAATGGCCACGCCAGTGCCCTGCCACCATCAGCTCATAGAGTGCATGGAGAGACTCTGAATAATTCAGCAGGCACCTGCCTCAGGGCACCGTGCTCCAGTTACACCTGCTCACCTCCAGCCAGCCCTGGCCAGCCAGCTGGCACCCTTGACCCACAGACAGGGGCCACCTGGCAGCAGAGATCAGGATGGACCCTGGATGAGTGAGAAGGGGACATTTCAGACACCTGGCACTGTGCACCCCCATCCTGGCACCCCACATGCTGCAGGGAGAAGGGAGGGTGCACTTCCCCATGGCTCTTCCTTGCTGAGCACTGGGCATGTTGAGCTCTTGGGCTCAGGGAGAGCGTGTCACAGGAGGATGGTACAGTGTCTGCTGTGCAGAACGCCCAGAGTGCCTCATCAAATGGCACTCCAGGTCCTCCCTGTGCTCACTGCCCCGCCCACCCCACCAGTGTCCTGCAGCACCTGGTACTGCTGCAAGCCCCATCCTGGTGCCCTAGGGCTTCTTGGCCACACCTGGATCCAGGGCAAGGGATACCCCCACCCTATCCCCACCACTGCTGCCTTCCCTCCATTCCATCCCTCTCTGTGGGGCAGCTGGGGGCAGCACCAGACACAGAAACCAGGCTCCCAGACAGGCTTTGTGCAGGCTTTAAGGAGGGGGCCTGCCTGATCACAGCAGGGTGGGCAGAGTTTCCCTCGGTTCTTCCAGCTCCCCACAGGAACTAAGGAAGCCAGAGCCTGGATAGGGCCAGCGGGACCCCCAGCCTTGCCAAGTCTCTGGTGCTTGGTGCCCAGCAAAACACATCCCTCCTGACCCAGCTCTCCTGGCAGCAGTGCTTTCTTCCCTTCCCACGCCATGTGGGGCTGGCAGGACTGGCTCAGTCAGTTTGGCTGCCACTGGCAGCTGCCAGACGGCAGGACCCGGCTCAGTGGCGCGGGCAGGCTCATGCCCGCCGGGACGGTTGTGGGCGGCAAGGCTCCCGGCGCCACGTGCCCACGCTGGGAATGCCGTGTGGCACGCACAGCATTGGCACTTGGTGGCCATGTGCCTTGGGCCTGGCCGGCTCCCCCCAAGCAGCAGCGTCCCCGCATCAGGGAGCAGCGTCTGAATGGGCAGCAGCTCAGCCCTGCATAGTGAGGATGTGCCCGTGGCTTAATTCCTCATTAAAAAACCACCTGCCGTTGGAATAGGCTGGGTGAGGTCCGAGTGCAGCCACGTGGTGTCCGATACCTTAAGACTGGAGAGGGGGCAAAGGAAAGGTGTGGTGAAAGCCCCTTCTTCAGGAATTATCCCAGGCATCCCAGGAGCCCCTGGTCAGCACAGCCCTGCCTTGATGTCCTTCTCTGTGACTCCACTCCAAGGGTCATTCATTCCACTCCAGGAGCCACACACCCATGAGGTGCAACATCCTTGAGGGTGTCCAGTGCCCTGAGCTCACTTGTGAGACCCTGTCCTGCCACCTTCCCTGCATGCTTCATGGCTCAAGTCCAGCCCATACCTGGGACAGCAGGGAAGAAGTTATGCTCCCTTGGCCTTCCCATGGCATCCCACATGCGCTGGCCAGTTTACCCAGTCTGTCCAGGTGCTAGTACCAGACCAGCGTCCTGCCTGCCCTCTGGAAGCAGAAGTAGCAGAGAAGGGTGCAAGCCACAACCCCAGTGGGGACAAAGTGCCTCACTAAGGGAGTTTCCTCCCTCTCTGACATCCAGGGAAGGCAGCAGGCAGCAGAGCCTCCCTGTTGCAGGACCAGGACAGCGTCCCCTCTTGCCTCTCTCATGCACTCTGGCATAGTGCCCAGGAATCCCAGCACATTCCCCAGAGCTGAGCTCAGCCGGGCAGCCGTGCTGGGCTGCAGGGGGAGAACAAGCCACTTTGTCCCCCAGGAAAAAGGCAAGACCTTGCCTCTCACCGATGCTCCCTGTCATCCCACACGGCCAGTCCATTGGGCACTTCATTGGGTACTGTGGCTGAGCTGGGGTGCCATGGCATGTTGGGTCCCCATCCCATCTGTCGCCAGCATGCCGGGCTGGGGGATGGGACAGGCTGGCTGCGGCCCCAGCCTGGGCACAAGGGATCTGAGCTCTTTTAACAGCGGAAATTAGAGTCTTATTTAAAGAGCATGCTAATCAGAGCAAGCAGACGGCCTGCTCCCTCCCCACAGCCGGCACTCCTGTCTAGACACAGGGAAAAGCTGCCCTGGCACCTCCCCACCCAGAGGTCTCAGCAGCCAGAGCCCCCTGCACCCTGCGCTGGGGACAGGCTGGCACACGTTTCCACTCTCTGCATGTTCCCTTGCTCCCTGCCCCACACAGGCAAGGCACAGTCACGTAGGGGACACCATCCTGTATCCCTCATCCAAGATAGTCCTGCAGAGAAAGACGGAAGGGCATGTAAGGGAGCTGGCAATGCCACTGGTGATCCCACAGCTACTCGCAACAGCTGCAGGAGCTCCTGGGAATCCCAATAACACAACTGGGTGGGATTGGGAAAACCTGCTCATTGCAAGGAAAAGACAGAATCAGTCAAGACAGACTTCCTCCAAGGAACTGAAAGAGTCAGTGCACACAGCACCTGCTCCTGGAGAAAGTTTGAGCATCAGCAGCCCCCACCTCCTGTGCTCCCAGGAGCGGCACCATGGGCACACCAGGAGCTGGGGCAGTGCAGGTGTCGCATTGTGGCGGCAAATTATTGCCAGCCCTCACTGGCAAGCTGAGAGAACACCCCGTGACAGAGCAGGAGAGGTGCCGGCAGGTCTCCAGCCAGTCAGCACAACACATTTCCAGTGCCCAGGACTTCTGAGTGGTGATAGCAGGGCCAGGGCTGCTCCTGGCCTTGCCACAGCTGGCTGACCTTGGCAAATTCACCTCCTCCCTGTCTGCCTTAGTTTACCCATCTGTGTCATGCTGCTTCACTCTATTCCCTAAAACAAGGCAGATGAAGACCATCTGATTAGAGGGAGGGAGTTGTGCTGTTAGTCGCACTGGAAAATTGGGACTAAACAGAAAATCCCAAAGGTTGGAGGGGAAGTGAGCAGAGACAGGTGAGTTACAGTGATGCCAAAATCCTCTCCTGAGTTCTGTTGATGCTGAGAGCTGCTAATCCACACAGACACATACACACACACACACACACACACACACACACACACACACACAAGGTACCGTGGAAATGGGATGCTGGGCAGAGCACCACCATAGGCAGAGCACCTTGGGAAGCAGCATCTCCAAGAAGATGTGCAACATCAGGGCATAAGGTGCAGATTTGGATGAGTGAAGACCTCTGGATACAGCCCCTAGGATGCTGCCCACAGCCCCTGTATCTGCTGCAGACAGCACCCAGGAAGGTAAGAGAGGGATGTGGGGAAGAGATGCAACAGTAGTTTAAGGGCTGAAGAAAATGCCTGGCACAAACACACCTGGCTCCATCTGCTCATTCTATTGGAAATGGAGAGGTGGCTTCCTGCAATGTCTGTGTATCTGACAAAATGGGGGGGCTGGTGACTCTGAAGTCACACAGGGAAAGGCAATGAGAACCAGGTGCTCCAGAGGCAAACAGCCCTGCTCTGCAGCACAGTGGGGAACCATGAACAAGTACCATGGAAAAGGGCAGCTTCTTGTCACTGGTGTCTCTTGTTTGCTCTGGACAGCCTTCCTGAAAAAAGTGCTTGGCTGGAGCAGGATAAGGCTCAGCAAAGGGGCTAGCTTGGGACACCAGGACATAGACACACTGAGCCTCTTGGGTTTAATGCTGAGAAGACAGTCAGATACTTCTGCTGGTACCCCAGCACCCTGTCTGGCCCTGGCTTGGCTGCACACCAGGGCACAGCTACCTGCAGAGGGGCAGAGATTTCCAGGTCCCCTCCCTGTTCCTGACGCCCACCAAGGCTGGAATGAGGCAGGACCCAGTAACCATACACAGGAGGAAGATTCAAGTGCCCACAGCCTTGGAAAGCTACAGCAGGAACAAGGGAGGTGGGAGGAAAATGGGTACTGGGCTGCCCTGCGAAGCTCCCTCCCTCTCACAAGCTCAGGTGGCCAAACCCCAGCTCAGATCCCAGGCCTGTCCCACCATCCTGCTGAGCTCTTGGACTCAACCCACTGCATGAGTACAAAGCCCCATCTGGCTCCCTCCTGCCCCTACTTCCTCGCCACCATGCACACACATTGACTCCTGCTCCTGATTATGCTCGTGCCCCTCAACCTCTGCCAGTCCCCCAAATCCTACATGCAAGTGGCCCCACAAGAACATGAACAACATGTGGGAGAAGGAGCATTTTGTGGCTCCCACAGAGCCTGAGTTAAAAACCAGCAAGGCAAGAAGAGACCATGGCCTGGCTGAGACACGGGAGCATCCATTATTAAAGAGCCGTATGCACGCCTGACATTATTAAATGCCTCCCTCCGCTTCGAAGTGCTGCTGTGTGCTCCAAGCCAGAGATCAATAGCAGGAATCCAGCCAGCAGAGAGGTCGTGGCTCAGCGGGGAGCTCCAGGAGGGAGCATGGAGGAGAGGGACTCCTCTGCACACCTTCCATGGTCCCTTGCAGGACACCTCTCCAGTGGCTGCAGAAGAGCCGGGTCTCAGGGTCTCCCTGCTGAGCAGTGGCGGGGCTGGAGAGGGACCCCAGGGTCCTGCTGGGATGTGGATGCCCAGCTGTGCTGCATGTGCAAGCGTGGTCCCATGCAAGGGACAAGTGCACTGCTGCTGCGACCTCAGTGACTGTGGTGGGGGTTGTGCCCAGCCCGCAGCTGCTCTTCGAGGGGCATGAAGCCACTGGAAGCACTGCTTAAAGGCAGTCCTCGCCCAATGGCTTAGGGCACCTGAAGTGATGCCGAGGATGAAAACAACACATGCACACACCTCCCCTCTGACAGGAGAGGTGGCAGTGGCATCCAGGCAAGGCACAACCCCTCAGCCCTGGCAGCAGTGTGTGTGGGCTGGCAGAGTACTGTCACCACGCATCTCTGCCACACTGTTGGGACCCTGAGCTCCCCATCAGAACTCATACACCCCCAACCAGAGTGTGGGCCACACACAGGCGTCCCCACCCTGACAGTCCCAGAGAGGCTGGAGGACAAAGGCAGCTCTAGGGTCCCAGCCGGGGGCTGGCCCTGTGCTGCTCTATGGCATCGCAGCCCTCTCCCACAGCCGGACACCTTCTTGAGGCTCTGGTGGGGCACCCGGCACATCCACCTGCCCAGCGCTGGCTGGAGCAGGCCTGGCAAACGCCGGACATCACCTTGGAGTGGCTGCGAACGCTGCCTGGATCCCCTGCCACAGGCACACCCTGGGCCCAGCGGGGTCGGGTCTCCAGGCTTTTGACAGGGGTCCCTGGGTCTGTGAATGCCCGGCATCCCACCCGTGCTCCGACCCCCTGCCCCCCCCCGCAACCCACGGCGCAGCGCCTGGGAGCGCTCAGCCTCCCCGGCTGTAAACAGAGCCGGCGCTCCCCTCCCCCTGCCCGGAGGGATGGAGCCACAACGCCCCGGCCGGGACGGCGCTCCCGGGAGGCTCCCCGAGTCTCCGCCGCACGGCACCGCCTCGCACAACCCCCGGCCTCGCCGGCCGCCGGGGCTGCAGGGGGGGCACACAGACCCCCGCCGAAGGCGCGGCCGGGCGCCGCGCTCCCGGGGGATGCCCGATCCCGGCGGGATGACCCCGCGCACCGCCACCGCCGCTCCCGTCCCGCACACCTTGAAGACCTCGGAGAAGAAGCCGGCCCCGATCTTCTCGCAGTAGAAGTCGTCGATGCGCGCCAGGGTGGAGACGGCGCTGCGCAGCGCCCGGTACGAGGAGGGCCGCAGCCGCCCGCAGCCCGGCCATGGCCCCGCCGCCTCCCCTTCGCCCTCGCTGGGCCGCCGCGGCAGCTTCTCCCACTCCATGTCGGTCCCGCCGAGCACCCCCAGCACCATTCACATCCCCGCCCGGGCGGCCCCGCGGCCGGGACGCCACCGCCCTCCCGGCGCCCGCGGCGATGCTACAGGCGGCCGAGGCGGAGCGGGGCGGGCGGCGCGCCGGGGCGCTCCGCGCTCATGGCCCGGCGGCGGCGCCCCCACGACCCCCGGCGCGGCCCGGCGCTGCGCCTACACCGCCCCGAGCGCTGGCACCGGCGGGGCGGAGCCGGGGAGGGGACAGCTTTTAACTCCTTGGGACCCGCCGCCCTGCCGGAGATACCTCCCCGCCCGCCCCGCCCCGGCGGGCAGAGCCGGGTCCCGCCCGCTCCGGTGTCCGCGTCCGCTAGCAGAAGCTCCCGGTCGGTACCGAGCGGGCATCTCCCTGGCGCCAGGGGGAGCTGTGAGGTCCCGGGGCACGGCTTGGGCAGACCCCATGGACAGAGGGGTCCGACCGTCCCCTATCCTTGGGTGGGCCCTGCAGGCGTGAGAGTCTTCCTCCCCTGGGTCCCACCAGGATGCACACCGTAAATGCGGGGCTTACTTTCTCCCCTGGGCCCTGCCTGGATGCCCCTTGTAGCTGCGGGACTCTCTTTGTCCTGATAACACCCAGTTCTGATGGATGGACAAAAGCTGTGGGTATCTGATCCGATCTCCCCATATATTGAGCCCCACCCCATACAGTATCATGAGTCCAGTCCCCCCATACAAGCAGCTGGTGCCAGGACAAACCCCACTCATCAGGAGTTCGAACAGGCTCATACAGGCTCATACGGGCTCGTATTTCTCCACACAGCCATCACCATGCTGGATGAATGCTGTGGATGTGGGGCTCTGATTCTCCCTGTGCACCCACCCCAGCCTGGATGGTGTTCTGGTGCTGGTGGGATCTGTCCTCTGGAGCAGGGAAGCACTCTGCTCTCAGTGAAAGCATGTCCAGTGCCTGTTGCAGCCCTTCGCATTCCTCCTGTTCATGGTATCTTCCACTTCTGTTTCCTCCTGCTTCCTGCTCTCCCTCCAGTCCTTTTGCCTGCTCTGAGGCTCATCTGTCCCGTCCTTCCTGCCCAGGGACTCTCTGCAGCTGGATCTGCCCTTGCTCAGTCTCACACATTTTGCTGACGCTTTCCTTGGCATCCACCTGACTGTGCTGGCCCAGCCCTGCCTCAGCCACCTCCCTGGCTGCTGACACAACCCTGACTCCTCAGCTTCCCCCAAACTGCCCTGCTCCACAGCTGTTTCCCTGTGTGGTAGGACTGGCTCCACATGCCCTACACCACTCTAGCTGCTTTCCCTGCTGGCAAAAGCAGCCACATAGAGTATCTCCATTTTTTGGCCAGCACTCAACTCCAGGTACCACCAAGCACAGCAAAAACACCATGGACCATGAGCCCTGGGTTTTCCTTCTTGTCCCAGGAGGGAGAATAACCCTGTGGGCTAGAGCAGGGAAACTGAGCCTCTAACTTATTTATAGTGGGAACAGCACCCTGCCCCACCCCACTAGAAATTCATGGTATTTCTACTCTTCCTGGTTGGCAGAAGGGAGTGGGATTGTGCAGAGCAAGTGTCCTACATGTAGGAAGGCAGAGCCTGGTGACAGGTCTCTGCCAGTCCCAATCTCACAGGGTCTGAGACATCCCAGTACTGCTCCAGCCTGCCAGGGTGATGGATGGCATGTGCCAGGGAGGCTGTTGCAGCCATGGGGTTACCATGCTGTGAAACAGGCCACATTCTAGGGTTTCCCAGGCCTCAGCAGCCTGACACAATGACAGGAGCAGCTTCATGGGTGAGAGGAGAGACCAGGATGTGCCTGTGGGGGTAGGAGGCTGCAGCCTGTGCCCTCCCACCCTGGAAGCCAGCTGGCTGCCTTTCCTGCCTGCTCGGTCTCAGCCCTGGTACCTGAAACCTGCTGCACCCACAGCCCAGTGACCAGCTCCTCAGTGGTGTGGGAAGCCACTCAGAGGAGCAAAGCCAGCTCATCTGGGGCAACGAGGAGAGCCTCTCCCTGTCAGTTAAGTGCAGCAGCCCCCTGAGGGTCAAGGCACTGCAGCGGAGATGGGGAATCCTGGTAAGGCATCTTGCAGAGAGAAACTCAGGACCACTGCCTGTTCAGAGCTCCTGCTGCTCACAAGTGACTGGGTTTACATCCAATTAAGTTGTAATGGATAAATTAAAGCCCTGGAGATAGCTCTGACTGTGGAAATTACTGCTGCAGGATTTGCAGTCCCTTCTCTCATCAGCTTTGTTAACTCTACTGTGCTATTTCCACCACGCTCTGCTCCTGCCTGACACAGCAGGGCTGAACTGAGACATGGCTAAAAGTCTCCAGTGCCCCAAATCCCTCCCATGGTGCAGACAAGTACACTCTGGGCAGCTGGATGCAAAGTCAGGCTGGGCTGATCCTGCAGCAAACCCTGAATTAAGCTCCTCAATCCCTGGTGAGGAAGAGCGGAAAGGAGGTCTCTCTGGCTGTGCTTTGCTCACATGGATCTGCAGGGGGGAGGGGAAGGGGGCTTTGTCCTCTTTGCCCTTCTCCTTCTGGGCTCTGCACCCTTCCTCTCTCATGGGAAGAAGGTTCAGGAATTAATAAACATCTTCACCCTGCCTTCTGGGAATGGTGCATCACCCAGGCAGAGCAAGGTCTCTGGGATGGACTGTGCACATGGGTGTGTCCTGTAGGGTCTCTGGCAGGCACTGTGCTGAGCTATGCATGCCCTCACCGGCCTTTCCCAACACATTGCTGTGCTGCTTCTGAGTTCCTCCGTGCAGCAACAGCAAACCAAAGGGCAGAGATGAACCACGGTGAAGGCTCTTGCTGCCCTGCTGTCACACTTTAACCACAGACAGCAACTAGTGAGCAATAACTGAAACATCTCTGTGTAATCAACTTTATTCCCATGCTGAATCCAAAACACAGCACTGAAACGGCAGCTAGGGAGAAAACAAACTCTTTCACAGACAAAACCAGGACACCAGCACTCCTGCAACTGGTGCCACAGGTCATGGGCACCCTTTGTCCAAGGCCAGTCCCAGGCCTGCTATGATAAAGGCCTGCTTGTCCCACCACTGCAGTCAGACCAGGTTCTTGGCATCTCTGCTCCTGCCTTACCTCTGCCAGAACCACAAGCCCTTCAGGTATGCTGCGATGTGGCTGGGGCGTATTACTAATAGCCCAGCAAGATGCAGGAGACGGAGCAAGGCTGACACAGCCTCCTGGGATGAGTGTGGAGCTGCTGAGAGTCCCATTTCCCAAGTCCCGGCCAAGAGGACAAGGAGCAGCCCTGTTACCTGCTGGGCAGTCTTGAAGGGTGGGAGCATGGCAGGTGGTGTGAGATAAAATGTGCAGGCTGGTTCAGGAGCAGGGTGGGTGATGCCAGAGATGTAAGCATTGCCCCTACCTGTTCGGCATGAGGTGACCAGCTCCTGTGAAGCTCCCTGTAGTGCTGGTTCACTGCAAGAATGGGGACATGGAACTCTTAGAGCAAGTCCAGAAGAGGTCCATGAAGTTGATAAGGAAACTAGAGTACTTTCCTTATGAACATGGGCTGAGAAAGCTGGGGATGTTCAACCTGGAGAAGAGAAGGTTGTGTGGACACTTCATAGCAACTTCCAGTATCTGAAGGAGGCCTACAAGGAAGCTGGGGAGGGACTCTCGTCAGGAACTGTGGTGACAGGATGAGGGGGAACAGCTTCAAACTGAAAGAGGGCCGGTTTAGATTAGATGTTAGGAAAAAATTCTTTACTGTGGGGATGGTGAGGCAGTGGAACAGGTTGCTCAGAGAAGCTGTGTACACCCCAACTCTGGCAGTATTCAAGGTCAGGTTGGATGGGGCTTGGAGCAACCTGGTCTAGTGAGAGATGTCCTGACATCTCATCCTGACATGAGGGTTGGAATGAGATGATCTTTAAGGTCCCTTTCAACTCAAACCATTCTATGATTTTATGTAGTTGTGCTCACATGGCTACATGTCATCATGTCATCGTGGGCCACAGGTGGTGCAGGCACAGCCAGAGCTGCCTTCCCTTCTTTTCAGAGATAGTGGTTGATTTTGTTTTAGCAGTGTTCTTAATGTTTTCAGTTTCACTGTCTGTGGGGCTTCCAGCAGGCACACACTCAGCTGCATTCAGGCACCAGTGTCCCCCTGGCATGGGTGCTAGGGCTTTTTTGAGGAGAAGCAGAGCAGGGAGCTGAAATCACGGCCCACCACTAAGACACAGGGATGGCACGTGGATGCTGCTTCCATAGATTCCATGGCACTGGGACCCAGGCACAAGAAGCATCGACAGGAGATAACAGGAGGCAGCAAGCAAATGCTGCCAGGTGCTATGCTGACTCTGCTCCAAGAATATTAATGATACAACAAATATTTGCAGCCCTCACACTGCAGGCAGCCCTGCATTGGCTTTGCAGCTGGAGCGACAGGGAGGGAACAGGGGCACAGCAATATGCCTGCACAGCAGGGACCTTACCAGACCCTGCTGGCAGCTGGACGTGGGCTGCTGCAGCCTGCAGCCATGGTGCTGGGTGTGGAACATGCATGGCCCTGCCGGCCTCAGCAGCACACAGTGCTCTGGGAAATGTAGTCTCACTGCATCACCTGTGCTGTGTGCTGTTGGGCACCACCAGGCTGGGGCTGGGACCTTATGCCATGGACTCCAGGCTCCTCAAACTGACCAGGCCTTCTAACAGGTTGTAACAGTCCCTGCTGTGGCTCCCTTTTCTGTTTCTTACAGGGAAGAAGTGGGAGATGTTTGTCAGGGACCAGTCATCTCACAGAGGAGGGAGGGAACATTCAGGACATGGTGGGCAGGTGCACAGATCTGCTGGGTGATGTGTGTTAATGTGGGAAAAGAGCAGAGGTTTTCTGGGACAAGAGGAGAGAGAACACCTGGGACCAAGAGACTGCATCCTCATTCTGGAGGCAAGCACCAAAGGGAGACATTTGAGCCAGTTGATGCTCTTTGTCCTGCCCGTCTTTGTGTTTGTACAGTCCCTCCAGGCTAGAAAATCCTCCTGCAATGAAGCCTGGTACCTGTTCTGGCACAGCTTCACATACTTCCTGCAGCTATACCTGAGCCCCACAGCAGGAGTCATTGATTTTCCAGAGTATTTGCAGAGAAGGAGCCTCAAGTATGAGTGGGCTCTCACACATGTGTGCAGAGGAGGGGACTGCACCAGTTTTGGCTCCGGGGCTCTGAGCAGCGCAAGCCTTTGGTCAGGATGGGTTGCTGTTGGCTGATCCCAGCCTGCAAGGACAGCAGTGCCACGGGTGCTGGTGTGGAATAGAGGGGGGTGCAGTAAGGAACAGGTTTTCTGTGTGGAATCCCCTGCATCCTTCACGGTCCTGCCCAAAGCCTGGCCACACCCCAGCTGTAGTGTGCCCTGATCCTCAGAGGACATCCTTGCACTTCTCCAGCTCCAGCCTCCCTAGGCTATTTGAAGGCTCTCACCCCTGCTCTGCCAAGAACCTGGTCTGACTGCAGTGATGGGACAAGCAGGCCCTTATCATAGCAGGCCTGGGACTGGCCTTGGACAAAGCGGTGCCCGTGACCTGTGGCACCAGTTGCAGGAGTGCTGGTGTCCTGGTTTTGTCTGTGAAAGAGTTTGTTTTCTCCCTAGCTGCCGTTTCAGTGCTGTGTTTTGGATTCAGCATGGGAATAAAGTTGATAACACAGAGATGTTTCAGTTATTGCTCACTAGTTGCTGTCTGTGGTTAAAGTGTGACAGCAGGGCAGCAAGAGCCTTCACCGTGGTTCATCTCTGCCCTTTGGTTTGCTGTTGCTGCAGGGAGGAACTCAGAAGCAGCACAGCAATGTGTTGGGAAAGGCCGGTGAGGGCATGCATAGCTCAGCACAGTGCCTGCCAGAGACCCTACAGGACACACCCATGTGCACAGTCCACCCCAGAGACCTTGCACTGACAAACCAGCATCCTCATTCTTGCCCTGGCTTCCTTACCCGTCCCATGGTTGAAATAAGGGAAAGCAATGCTGAAGAACTATTGCCCTGTGAGCATCAAGTTTCTGTTCAAGAAGGGCACATCCCACCCCAGCCACAGCAGCATGGGTGAGAGAGATGCTCCTAGTCCCTTCTGTTCTCCTGCCCACAGGTAGAGACTGTGGAGCCCTGCTTATTCTCCCAGATGCCCGAGCAAGAGGTGGGTGCTGCAAGGGGCTCCCCACCTTTGAGCCAGTGGTCACTCAGGCTACACCTCTCTGAGCAACACCTCAGCCTGACCATTGTCCTGTAATCATCCACACCACATAGTTTTGTTCCCTTACACTGCTTTAGCCTGTGCCAATGGGGCAGGTTCAAAGGAGGCCATGGGTCAGCGTCATTCCCACATGGAAACATGGACATGGCCACCTCCAGGCAGAGAATTTAGCCTGTCCTCCTGAGACTGCTGTCTTCCCCTTCCTCTGTCTCTCTCTGTGCTGGGGCACAGGGGAACACTATGACCTTGCTGGGCTCTGGATGCCCATGGGAGCCCTTTGCCTGGAGATCACCATTGCCACACCCACGTATGGGCAGTGATGCTCTGTGCAAGTGTTGGAGGAGCTGGAAAGTTCTCTGTGCACCAGAAAACTGGGAGCTTCCTGTGACTGGAGGCACTTCCTAGCTCTTTCCCATATCCTTGTGCCCTATCCAGACCCTGTCCAGGCAGGGCAGGCTGAGGCAGCTCAGGCTGGAGTATGGCCCAGCGCTGGGAGGGAAGGCAGATGCACTGCATTTGCCGTGGAAGTCGCCATCGTGCCGTTGCTTGCAGCCAACTCAATCACAGCTCTTATTGCTTCCCCCAGCTGCTTGAAAATCTCATTGGGTTCAGTAAGCTCCATGAGCAGGGCTGCCAACCTTCCTCATCTCCTGTCTTCTCGCATGACTCAAGGTGCCCTGACTGTCAAGGAAGTGCATCAGCCCGTTCCATGGGGCCCGGGACAAAAAAACCTTCCCGCACCCCAGTATACAGGGATGGGTCTGGCACAGACAAGTGTGCTGGGATCTTCCACAGGCACAAAGGCAAGGGAAGGAGTTATGTTGTTCTAAGCAAGGACATCTCTGCAGCACAATAGAGCAAGGGAGCAGGGCTGTCTACACACAGCAGCCTTATACCCCACAGTGGGTCAAAAATGAGGAAGGAGAATGGCTGTGTTAGTGAGGCTGATGGTCCCAGGCCAGCAGCAGCACAAGTAAAGGACATTTCAGACAGGACAAGTGGTGGCAGGTGAGATATCTGCTGGCTCTAGCACAAGGCAGAGCTGAAACAAATGGGGCAGGGCTTTGATCCTGCTGTGCCCTGCATGCTGGAGCCTGGATCCATTAATACCTTTGATTACCATGACCTAATTTCTGTCCACCTGTGTCATGGGTGGCTGGTCACCCCACCCTGCGGAGCCCTTGTTCTACAGTGGCTGATTGCACCAGTGCTGGACTAACTCGTCTCTGGAGGGTAATTACAGCCAAGAGACACCTGCTGCTGCAGGCTGTGGGTGAGCCAAGTGTGTCACCATCAGCACAGCACCTGGCATGTAAGTCACACCATGACACATGGCAAGCCTTTCCCTGTGGGTCATTCAGGAACATCTGTGTGGGTGCCCTGCAGCCTGGACTCTCACGAAGAAGGACCATCACTGGCATTGTTGGTTTTTCTGCTGGCCACGGGGCATAGGGTTCCCCATAGGAAGTTGTTGCATGAGGCAGGACCTTTCTTTTTCCTGCAGGTCAGCTGTTACACTGCTGTAGGTCTGCTTGAGATCTTCCCCTTGAATTGATCTTGGGCTGGAACACATGTGACTTTATGCACATATTTATACAACAAAGGGCAGCTGCTCTCCAGACTCCAGGCACTGTGCCATCCACACCACTCACACTGACTTACCAGGGCACAGTGACCCCCTCCTTCCTTCTGCCCCACCTGCCCAGCCTGTGTGGGGAGCAGGATCATGCCACGGCAAGCCTTGGTCAGGGGCTGAAGACTGGGGAAGGCAGCAGGCCCCTGGGGGTTTGCAGGGCCACACATTGAGAAGAGGAGTGAGCAGGGGCCCAGCACAGGCCTTGGCTTTTCAATGTCCCGTGTGTGCAGGAAGCTGCTTTGGGGAGGACAGCACTCTGCTGATAGCAACTGCATGACCAGGACACGGAGAGGCATCCTGGAATGGGTCAGGCAGGAGCTGTGCCAGCTCAGGGTCTCCGTAGCAGGAATGATGTCTTCTCCAATGCACTATTGGTGCAGCACCAGGCAGGATGATGGGGCTGTGTAGCCCCCAGAAGACGAGATAACACCACCAGCTGTGCCACTTTTCCCCCTCTACTAGGCCACCGGCTCCTTTTCAGTGGCGAAACCACTGCTTGGCTTTTTCTTCCCTAGTCATCTGGTTCCTTCCAGGGCCAGTATATTTCGGTGACTTCTCTGTTCCGAGCTACCCTGAGTGGCATAGGTGGTTCCTCAGGATTTGCTTTTCTCTGGAAGGTGTACAGGCTGAGAACTGTAAAGGGGAAATGCCAAGCTCTTTATTTTAAGACCCATGTGTGGAAGGAGAGACTCATGGCTCCATCAAACACCTGCACTCCATCAGCTGCCTGTGAAAGAGAACTCTGACAAGTGGGGTCAGCACATGGGATTGGGTGGAGCATTCGAATGGCAGCAATGAAGAGAGGCTTGAATAGTGAAGGAGGCACAGAGTGAAGGTTTTGTCAAGAAGACAGAGAGCTGCTCCACTCAGTGGGAGAGACCACTGGCACAATATGCCACCCCAGAGCAGATGGTGGGATGTGGGTATAAAGCACAGGGACAGAAAGAGCAGGTCAGGAGCTCCCAGCTTGCTGCAAAGAGTCTTCAGGTATCAGGATCTGGGGGAAAGTTATTCTGACTTGAAATACTGCTCCAAGTCTTAAAATTCCCAGCTCCTGGGTTTAGCCACGTCCCCTGTCCAAGAACCAGAGCGGGATGCCCTGAGGATGGCCCTGGGGGTGCAAACAGGAATGGCTGGACGAGTTGTGGAGCTGCTTGGATGTCAGAGCTGGAAACCCCATTTCTGAGCACGTCTTCCTCAAACCAAAAGGCAGCATCCTGAGCTCCCTCTAACCTTACTCCACTCTGCTCCCAGCTGTGAGCTGCTTATGTCCAATTCTGTGTGCTAAAAATACCTTTCTGGGCAGACAGCAAGTGTGCGGCCAAGCAGGAGAGGCTGGCAGTCCAGCCATGAAGGGGAGTCGGGGCATATTTGGGGTTGGTGTGGGATGCAGCACAAGGCCAGGTGTGCCTGGGTGGACTGGGTGAGGGCAGTGGACTGGCAGTTTTTGCAGAGGGATGTGCATCAAAGCAGCAGTGCCAGGACAGAGTCTTGCTTGCCTTGGGCCTGCACGTGTGTGGAGAAGGCCATGTAGGGGGGGAATGAGCAGATGGACTCAGAGAGGTGGGGAGACACTCACTGCAGAGAACAGGCAGAAGGTCCTGCTCCCTCCTCATGGTTGATGGGGTTGGGAAGGTTGCTGGAGGGTGAGGAAGAGCCCACAGCAGGGTTTGAGGCTGGGTTCTAGCTGGGATCCTGTGGGCGTTTTCCAGTTCTCCCTGGCAGAAGAGCTTCTACATTCTGGCAGCTCAGGCTGAAGCCCTGAATAAAGCAGACTCTGCATCCTGGAGAGAAAGCAGCAGCGTGTGGGGAACCAGTCCCCCAGATCACATGGGGTCATGTACAGGTGCTGTGCAGTGATCAGACCCTTGCCTAGCCTTCCATCTCACTGGGTTACCCTCCTCAGGCCTGATCCTGACCCACCACCTGCAGGATGACATCCTAGCCTGGCCTCAGCCCACCACATCTGATGAGCTATGGATACATCCCAAACTGACCTCCTCTGGGGACAGATATGGGGTAGGGGTGAAGATGAGACCCAAATATACTTCTGTTATTTTTATTCTGACACAGGAATAGATTTTACTGTAGGGGCACACAGTGACTATGTTAGGAGTTTCCACAAAGCCTGATCCTCAAAAGCCACAGCTGCTTCTCCTTTACTTGTGGTTTTGTGGATGGTTTTGAGCCGTCAGTGTTCTTCTCTATCAAAAGTAAAACTGATTGTAAATTGCAGGTGGTTTGTGTTTTTCTCTCTTCAGTCCAAAAGTCTCAGTCCTTTTAGTCCTGATCGAATGGACCTTCAGGAAACAGCCCTTCAATCACATTTACAGTCATCAAGCAGCCCCATGAGGGAAGGAGTGTGGCTGGCAAAAAGGTACACATTTGCTGCCTGCTGTAGCAGGATACCTGTATTAGAAAGCATCTGTGATGTGTTGAGATCAGTCTGTCAGACTCAGTCCTGCTGCGTGGGCTGGAGTGGTGTACGCAGAGTGTGCGCAGCCCACACGTGATGTGCTCTTGAGAGCTCAGTGAGTGGTCTCATGGATCACCTCTCGTTGATCATGCCATGCCGAGTTTGGATTCATGAGCTGTTGTGTGCCTTGATAATCCCTTGGAAAGCTTCTCTCATTTGAACTCTGCTGTGTGATTCTCAGTCAGGCATCACCAGCTGAACTAGCAGCTCCAGAGTTAGACTGTGAAGAGCGAGGCATAGGGCTGAGTGTGCTGGCTTTCAGTATTTCTTCAGCATTTTTCAAGTGGGTGCTGTACTCTAAGACAACGAATCGCATAACATGGTAACTTTCTTAGGAGGAAGAGGCCAAACACATATTGCCAGGCCTCAGTGCATTTCGGGACAGGGGAAAAGAAATAATCACATAAGCTGCAATAGGAAGCCTGCTGTGCCACATGTGCATTTTTGAAGCTTGGCTGTTTAATTTCACTGGTTCTGCTTCTTTTATATGCCAAAGAGAGGCAGTGAGAGTGTCTATGTCTAACTCTGGGATTTTATAGTGATTGCTGGCTGTGGCCCTTCTTCTGGGTGCTTGCACCATTGCTGAGTGTACCGGGCCAAGAAAAGCCTGGTTCCCAAAGCACAGGGATCTGACAAGGAAACAGGGAGGACATGACTTAGTGCTGCTGCTTTTCTTGCTGCAAGCTTGCTAGAAGACTTTACCCCATTAACCTCACTGTATGTGGCACAGCTGAACTTGAAGTACTGATGTTCCCGAATGGATCTTAGGAGAGATCTAGTTTACAGAACCCCTCAGTTGCTGCTTTACTGCAGTAATACAAAGAGATACACCAAGCACTGTCCTAAGGATGGTGGTTCCCTGGAAAGGATCTGCCCTGGAGCTCTGGGCCAACCAGTCCCAGCTTCATAGTGAAAAGCACCCTGGGTGACATCACCCAGAACACTGAGAGTGTTAGACCATGAGGTGATTGTGCTCCTCTGTCCAGAGAAACACAGAGAGAGAGAGGCTGTGTGAGAAAGAGGAGCTGCCCAGGAGAGCTGCCAGAGCACAGGGAGTCAGGACTCATGGAAGCTTGAGGCCATGTAACAGTGTGTGGGCTGGAAAGGCGCCCAGAGAAGATCTTGTGGTGACATCTGGAGCAACAGGAGACTGGGGGAGCGCGAGCAACCAACCTTGGGGTTACAAATCAAAATGGAGAGCACTTAGACAATTTTCTCCTATACTCAAAGACCCTGCCTGATCTCGGCTGTGATAGGAACAAGACTTTTCCATCCAGCTCCAGAAGACCCTCTTACTCCCTGTACTGTGTGCACTATCCATTCTGAGACATTTCACATCCTACAAGACACTGACAAAGTGTCGGTCAGAGTAGGGTAGAAGGAAAGGTTTGGAGGAGAAGGGGAATAAAAACACTTCCCGGTTCAGGAGTTTGTCAGATCTGGAAGGTCTACTGGTGGGGTTCAACAGCAAGAATGTTGCAGCTGCATCAGTTCAAGGTAATAAGAAGAGGGATTTTTGGAAGTATTTAACAGATATGTAGATGTGGCACTTACGAACATGTTTTAGTGGTGAACTTAACGTGCTGGGTTAATGGTTGGACTCGATGAGTCCAAAAGTCCAAAAAGTCTTTTCTAACCCAAATGATTCTATGATTTCAAGGCAAAATTGATGCATGATGAGAGCACCTTGGTGTGACCTTAGGCACATGAGTCATGAGGGTGATCCTTAAGATTCTTTGCTGGATCTGGAGGGAGAGAGAAGAGAGATAGACACGAGAAGGTTTTGGAGGTGCTCATGGGAGCAGGGCTATGGGAGTCTGAGGTAGCCAGCAAAAACTCTGGACCAAGGTGCCCAGGAGACCCCATCCCACTGTCTGTGGGAAGATGGGTGAGAAGCAGCCCTGTGGCTGGTGCAAGGTTCCCTTTCCAAAGAGGAAGCTCCTTGCACCACATGTGATTTCCCTTCGTGTCTGTTTCATTTCTGTGTGAGCACCTCTCCTGCGCTGGCTTACAGAGATACCTTTCCTGAGCGCCTCAGACTGAGTCCTGCCTGGGGACTTCGTGCCAGCATGGCCCTGCAAGGGCTGGCTCTGGCATTTCTCCTGGTTCTTGCTCCTCTGCTGCTTGCACGGGGACAGATGGACTACGATCATATGGATCCAAGGGTACATAAGGAAGCAGGTAAGAGCTGATTGTGCCCCTCTCTTACAGAAGTGGTTCTGCTGCTCCTCTACCTGCACATTTGCTACGCAGCTTTACCCTGTTCAGCCCACAGAGACTGTGTTAGGAGGGCTGAAGCTGGCATCTACATCAGAGACACTCGGGCATCCTTTGTGTTGTGGTGGGGTGAAGCTCTGTTTGGGATGGAGGGCAGCAAGCCTCAGTGTGCTGGGAAAGCTTCCATGACCACAGAAGCTGTAGTATCCCTTCGGGAAGTGTCCCTGGGAGCCGGAGGTGGCTGGTTCTTCTTATGCAGCAGATAGATGAATCTGAAGTAATCAGAGCAGTGGTGGCCTTTCTGGGCAATCTGAGCAGCATCCCTGTCACAGAGGAAGGTGGTGGTGTTCATCAAAGATGTGGGGAGCTGTAACATGATTCTCTGTGTTAGCTGGGATGCCTGCTCTCTTCCATAGTCCCTGGGGTTGAGGGAACTGTGGTTTGATGGGATTGTTCAGATTATGAGGCTTGTTCTGCTCTTTCTCCATGCCAGAAGGGCTCAGGGCACCTCCTGGGTCTCTGCTGGGCTCTTCCTACAAAGAATGTGGGCTTTCCTACAGTGACTATGTGCTGTGGCCTGGGGTTGCCAGTACCTGTTGAGATCCCCAAGGGGTACAGCAGGAGCGACTGCTCTTTGCACCGGGGCTGGTGGATCTGAGCTGTGAGTCATTCTCTCCACAGGGAGATGGAAGCAGAAGTGGCTTGCCAAGTCATTGGGTCATGAGTCATGCTGCCCATCACTGGTGGCTGGAGGGATGCTGCCATTCCAGCAATGGGCATCTCTCAGCTATCCAGGGCAGGTTGGAGCCAGTTCCCCTCGAGTCAGCAGCAGCTTCTGCCCCCCTCTCCCATTTCCTGCAGCCCATCTCTGAGAATAACTCAATAATCACAGCTCTCCCTTTCTTAACCTGAGGAGTCCCAGCTGGAGGAGGCTGTGATGGGCTTGGGTAGAAGCATTAGCTCTGAGCAGCTGGGGGAAATTTCTTTGATCTATGTCTGCAGAAGAGGTGTGAGGCATCAAACTGAGGTTCTGGCCTCCTCCTCTACTGTGCCACTCGCTTCTGGTACTGCAGCACTGGAGGAGGGCACTGGAATGTGGATTACGGCTACCCAGCAAAGCTTGCCTCCACCTGCCCTGATGGGAAAGCCCTGGTGCAAATCCAAGTCCCCACAAGGGCTTTTGCTGCAGCTGGTGCTCTTCAAGTGTCATCAAGGAACCACGTCTGCCATAGACATGTGCTCTTTTCACTTTGTGTCCTGTGTCCTTGCTCTTCAGCAATGGCCATGCACATCTGAACAATCCACGTGTATTTTCTAGGCCAGACCTAGACAGTGGCCATTGCTTGCTGACAGTGCCTATGGCCTGGTTTTGTTGACCTTCCTCTCCCCACTGAGGTCTGCATGAGCCAGCCATTGCTCTCATTTGCTACATCCCCTCCTGTGCCTTGGCCTCGCTAGGTGTACTCTCACTGGCTCTTCTGGTTGAGTGCTACCTGCTTGTCACTGTGTCCTCTTGCACTGCATGTCATTGTCAGCCTCCTGACTGAGCCAGGCTGTACTCTTACTACATTCTCCATCCTCCTGTGTAAGGGTGTTTCTGCCCAGCCTTTCAGGTTGTGAAGCATCATGGGGACACCCAGCCCTCAGAATTTGTTTTCTGACAAGTACGTATAAGTAAAAACATTCTTCCCCACAGGTAGAAATCTGCTCTTTGGTGTGTGGTTTGGTTTCGCAGTACAGAGGGATTTCTTCCCTGGTGTCCCTGGTAAAACACTTGGTGCTGGACAGGCAGCCTGGACTCTGCTGGGGTGGGAAGGATCATAGAATGGTTTGTGTTGGAAAGGACCTTAAAGATCATCTCATTCTAACCCCTCTGCCATGGGCAGGGACACCTTCCACTAGACAGGTTGCTCAGAGCCCCATCCAACCTGGCCTTGAACACTGCCAGGGATGGGACATCCACAGCTTTTCTGGGCAACCTGTTCCAGAGCCTCACCACCCTCAGAGTAAATAATTGCTTCCTAATATCTAATCTAAATATCCAATCTTTTAGTTTAAAACTATTCCTCCTTGTCCTATTACTATCTTTCCATGTACAAAGTCTCTCTTCCTCTTTTTTGTAAGCCCCCCTTAGTTATTGGGAGGCCACAATGAGGTCTCCCTGCATCCTTTCCTTCTCCAGGATGAACAACCCCCACTCTCTCAGCCTGACTTTACAGTGCTTCAGCCCTGTGATCATCTTTGTGGCCTCCTCTGGAGTCACTCTTACAGGTCCATGCCCTTCTTAGGTTGGGATCCTCAGGGCAGGATGCAGAGGACAGAGTGGAGAGGAAGAATATCCTCCCTCATCTTTCTGTCCATGCTGCTTTGGACTCAATTGGTTTCTGGGCCGTGAGTGCACATGGCCAGGTCATGTCCAGCTTCTCATCCATCAGCACTCCCAAGCCCTTCTCAGCAGGGCTGCTCTCAATGAGTTCCTCTCCTAGTCTGCACTCGTGTCTGGGACTGACCCAAAAGGAGCCTGGATGTCACCTTGGGGCAGGAGTGCGAGGATGTGTGTTACTTCATGGGGGTTTAATGACAGCAGGGGGGAAGGTGTGTGATGGGGATGCCTAATGAGGCCAAGACCAAGTCAAGAGTTTCAGGTCTCTCAAGTGTTTTGTCTGTCACAGTGAAATGTGTGATCTGAGGGCACTGGGAGAGATTCAGCCGTGGGGGAAGAAGTTTCATGTCTGCACCATGCGTGTGATGTCTAAAAGGATGGGGCTGGTGACCACGGTCCTTTGTGGTGGAGAGCTCGAAGCAGGGTAGAGGTGATGGCATGAAAACCTGCTGCCAGATAAGGGAAGTGGTGACACCTCTGTTCTGGTGTAAAGTAGTGCAGGCCCATGAGTGCTGGCTGGCAGGAAGTGGGGAGCTGTAGAGACACATGTAGCTGAAGAGAGGTGTTTCATCCTCCTTCAGAGAAGGCCACCTCCATCCCTGATGCCTCCTCACAGACTCGTTTTGCATTGAGTGAGCAAGTCTAGGTGACGTGTCTACCAGGGCAGCACAAGGCAGACTCATTCTGGGTGAAGTGCAGAGTCAAGCCCAAGTGCATGGAGCAGGGTGAGCTTTGGGGCCAGTGGTGTGAACATAGGTGGTCTGAGGGTACACTGAGTGTGTTGTCCTGAAACCTTCTTTCCTCCAGTGTGGAAAAAGCTGATCCACACAAAGAGTCAAGGTATTTGATTTATTTACAGTTCTGCAGAGAAAGGTGTGCTAAGTGGCAAGTCCACACAGCCAGCACCCCGAGGCACACAAAAGCAGGTAACACAGTTACAATCTTAGGCTATTAGCATATCTTACTTAAGTCACTACTTGGCTAAATTGCTATGGCTCATCCTTTCCTCTCTTCAGTGTAAAGGCATAGTGTCCCAATAAATCATGGAGCATGCTTGGTGAGTGGTGGTATTTTTGAGGCCAGGAGGTATATGATCTTAGGATGTGGATTTGTTACCATTATAAAGAGCAAAATTTCATCACTAGGGCAAGTTCTCACAACAAAACTCTTTGTTAGCTCATCATTAAACATCCTACATAAGAAGGGTGTTATATATGTTTTTGTTCTCCCCCTTCAAGCACGTAGACAATTTATTTTCTGTTTTCTTCATTCCTGTGTTTATTGCTTACATTGCTGAACTGCTTTGTTCTTTCTCTTGCTACCTTGAAAGTCTACACCTGTTATTCACCATTGCTGCTGGCTGCCATCTCATGGGACCAAGTCAGGGCAGTCTGCAGTGGCAGCAGAGACCCACTGGGTCTGGTGCACTCTCACAGCCCCTGGACTTGGGAGAGAGAGCACAGGAGAGAGCAGCAGCCACCAGGCTGCTGGATCCCTCTGGCTGGGGTCCCCCCACAGCACAGGAGTGGGCAGGAGGGCCTGTGGATAACCCTCCTGCACTGCACCTGAGAGTGCAAGGAGGGATAATGCACCTGGGCTCTGGGGCCTCATCCTGGGAGGTGCCATCTCTGCCACCCCTCTGAAGGGAGGGGGACCAGCAGCCCTCTGGACGGGACCCCCTCACCCCTGAGGTTGCTGCC
>NW_016690252.1:152732-161480 GCF_001604755.1 Lepidothrix coronata
GCAAGGGTAAGCACAGCCCTGCATCACCCTGACCTGGGGTCCTGACCTGCCATCAGACCCTCTGTGACATGGTCATGCTTCAGCCCTCACTGGGCGATAGTCTGGGAACAGGAGACCTGGATACTTTGGCTTTCCTCTGTGTCCTGAAGTGATGAGGCTCTTCTTGTCCCAGCACCCTGCTGTGAGTGCCTGCTGGGATCTGTGCTCCTTGGGAGGGGTTCAAAGGCAGGAACCCTTCCTGGCCAGCGTTTCCTGCCTCTACATGGTGAGCTGCACCTATGAAGCTGGAGGAGGAGGAATAGCTGCAGATGTTCAGCTTGAGGCTTTTGCACTTTACATTGCTTGTTTTCCTGGGAAGCTTCTCTGGGATTTGGGTTATCTTTGGAGAGTTATCCTTGGTGTGGAATATTATCACTGCTTCATGGCTCGCCTCAGCAGGAGGGACCCAAGAGAATGCAGGCTCAAACACCCCATGTGTGGGTAGAATCCAAGGAAGGCTTGAGAGTCCTGGAGATGTGGTGAGAATAAACCCTGTGCCCTTGAACAGTGTCTGGGAAGATGGTGGGAGTAAAGGGATTTTTGTGAGTGTCAGTGTGAACGGTCAGAGTGATAAGGAAGAGAGAGCTGTCCCAAGCCTCATTTCATCACTTCCCAGAAATACTCCTCACTCAATTTTTCCTCTGACAGAAATATGCCAAAGGCCTGCTTGGTGGGACCCCAGACTCCAGATGGCACCAGCCCGTGAGAGTTACACAAAGAATGAAGTAGTGACTCTGAGCTGCAACAATGGTTCCCAGCCATCTTTCACTCACATCAAATGTGCAGAGAGGGTTCAGCCGTGGAATTATTCTAGATCTCTAAATGCAGATTTGTGGCTGGGGAGAAAAAGCAGTGATGTCTGGATTCACATTGAGGGGAACATAGAGTGCATTGGTAAGCAGGGTGTCAGGAGGTGCTTCTTACAAAGCTCTGTGGTCAAATCCTGCCCCTTTCATCCATCTCTGAGCTTCCACCATCACCACTGTGGCCAGAGATGCACTTCTGATGCTTTGTTGGGGACGGTGGGATCTCAGTACTTTTGATACCTGAGATAATTCCTCCAGTGAATTCTGGCACATCCTTGTCCACCACATGCCTGGATGGGTCCCAGCCCAGGCTGACACTCACCCACAAGGAGAGACTCATCCCAAAAAGCCTTGCCAAGGGGTCCCATCCTAGCAGATGGAGGTGTCACTTTTCCTCTCCTCCTCACATGCTGGTCCCCCCTCTCAACCCCTGCTGCATGCTGTCTTTGCAGACCCAGCTTTGGGGCTCAGGCTTTATGCCTTCTCAGGAGGAGTCAGGGTGTTGTCATCCTCCCTGAGGGACAAACAGGGCACCATGGCTAAATTCTGGTCCATCAGTCTCTGGGCAGGCTTTGTACACAGCATGAACCCCTTGTGGGTGCCCCTGGTCCCTGACTCCAGCTCCTCTTGGCCTTTCCCAGGGGTCTGGGGGAAGAAGTGTGCGATCCTTCTCATTCTCATTCCCTTTCCAAGAATGTGGTGTGGAAGGGCTGCTCTATGCAGTGTCCTGGAGCTCTCTCCTTTGCCCTGCTGGGCCAGGGCAGGGGATGCCCTGCTCCATCCCCTGGCATGCCTGGTGGAGCCACCCTCAGCCCTGCTAACATCTTCCCATCTTGTTGGTGCAGAGAAATGCCAGAAGCCTCAGTGGGACTCCAGGTTTATCTTTGACCAAGAACAGGAGACCTTCAACCCAAATGAAGTGGTGAATGTGAGATGTCCTGAGGGGCACAGGCCTCCACCCATGGAGATCAAGTGTGTGAAACTGAAGCCAAGGAAAGGTTCCACGATTGGTCGCAGTGGCTGGATAGTGAGGAATGGCACAGGCAGCTGGCACCCTATGGAGGAGAGCTTGACCTGTGTGGGTAAGTAAGCGAGCCTGCCACTCTCCCAGTGCTCTCCCCAGGCATGGAGAGCAGGGCTGCATGTGTGCCACAGCATCAGTGCCCCATGCTTGGGATGGTCAGGGTGTGGCATGGGCATTGACTCCAGAGGAAATTATTGGATGCATCCCAGGTTTGTGTCCGCACTGCTGGCAGCTGGGGCACCCTGCACAGTGCTGAAGGGGACAAATCCTCACCACTGGATATAAAGCACCAGACATCGTGCCCAGGCAGGCCAGAGGAGTCTGCCTGGAGAAGGACATGATAGCCCAGGAGCAGAAGGGCAGGGCCCTCCTCTGGCTGCTGAATTTGTTGGCTAAGTCGTTGCTGGTAGGAAATGGACCAGTCACCAGATCAGTGGGTAGCCCCAGGGTGGTGGCAACTGCAGGGTGGGTACCAGTGCTTGTTCTTACCATCCCACAGTCACTGCAGCGCCTAGAGCACCCCTGGGGATGGTCCAGGGCCAGAGGAAGGTGCAGGCAGTGCCTGAATGTAGTCTGGGAGAAGGCAAAATGTCCATGTCCACTCTGTGCTGGGGACAGGCTAGTGAGGGAACAGTGGGGGTGATGGAGTTTGGTGTCAAAGCTTGGAGGGAAAGGGAAGAGAGTGACCCTCTGGGAATATTCCCTTCACAGATGTCCTCCAGGTTGTTCCTGAGACCCTGAAGATTACCAGCACCAGCATCAAACTGAATTGGACCTGCATGCTCCCTGACACCTGCCAGAATATTCGGGCCAGGTGCCGACTGGAGGGGCATTCTTCTCCTCCCTGTGAGGCTAAGGAGGTGAAGGGAGAGGAGATGTTACAAGGTCAAGAGGGAACTTTCACATGCCCACCTTTGCAGCCCTTCACTGTTTATAGTGTCACTATCTCCCTGCTGCCCAGCACAATCTTGTACACACGGTTCCTCAGGACAAAGGAATCAGGTATGTTTACATGAAATGGAAAGATGCCCTTCACCCTGAAACTCATCCAGACATCCTCTCTGTCCTGTCAGCTCTTGGGACTGGAGCTGCTTGGAACCTGTGGGGATGGGGGGAAGGGGCTGTGCAGGGCCCTACAGCAGGGCGCATGTCCTCCTCAGTTTTCCCCTCATCACCACACCATTGCTGCTGCAGCAGCACATGCAGCCTTTGTGGGGGACAAATCCTTGCCAGCCCCATGCATGATCCTGTCCTCCTGTGCTTCCAGTGCCAGACAAACCAGAGAATCTGAGGCTGGATCCCACCTTGGGATCTCTCAGGTGGAAGGCGCTGCCCTCCTGCAAAGGGGAGATCACTGGATACCAGGTACCAGGGGACCACGGAGTGCCCAGAGATTCCCTCAGCTTGCCAGGCATCTCCCCACCTGGAGCTCTGTGCAGGCAGCCTGAGGAGAGGCATGAACCCTCCTTGACCAAGGCCTATAGGCTGTACACTGCTGATGTTTCTGGTGGGGCCAGGTCCCACCAACAGCAGCAGCCCCTCTCCACAGCTCCCGCCCAGTGCAGGAGCGGGATGTTGGTGCTACTCCCTACCAACTCACTGTCCTTCCTCCAGCTGAACATCACCACCATGAGAGCAGACGACGACAGCTTCCTTGAATTCAAGCAGGTGTTGGTGAACCAGTCGGTGACTGAGTACACCCCCCGCCAGACAGCTGGAAGCAAATACGTGGTGACTGTGCAGGGCCTCACAACAGCTGGTGCTGGGGCTGCATCAAGGCTGGAATTTCAAGCCTACGTCTTGGGTAATGGTTCTTCTGTGCTGGGTCTGGTTGGGGTGGCCTCCCTGGGAGTGAGTGCTGAGTCTGGAGCAGCTTCCAGACCCACATGTGCACCCTCCTCATCCCCACCAAGACAGAGGCAGGGAGAGTGCAAGCACCCTCCCTCAGCTCAGCAGTGGGTGTGAGGCTGGGTGAGTCCTGCTTTGCAAGGTCCCCAGAGAAGCTGCATGGCTTCAGCTCCTGTTTGGACCTTTGATAGGAGACCTGCCCCCTGCATTTGGGTGCATGGGCAGCTCAAGGTCAGAGAGCACTAGGGCTGCAGAGCCGGGGTCTGTGAGTCCTCCTCCTGTGTGCAGGATGGTTGAGTAGTCTGCCAGACCCTCCAGCTGGGGACATGGGGCAAGTCCCTGTGCTCCAGAGCCTCCATCTGCCCTGCCCAAGCACACATGGTGACAGGGGAAGACTATGCCTTGCTGCCTGTCCCTGCAGCAGCCAGGGCAGTAGAGCATGGACACACATTTCTACACATGTGCAGACACCCAGTGCCAATGTTGGGGCCTTCGGTGGTGCATGGCCCAGGCTGTGGCACCCACTCCTGTCCCTGCTTTAGTTGCAGGGCAGCCTCTGGGCCCATGGCCTGGGTCAGCGGTCACGGTAGTCGTGGTGGTGCTGGTGCTGGTCCCCTTGTCTGCAGGGATCCTGTGGTTTGTGCTGTCCAGGTGAGTTGGCAGGAGACTTGGAGTCTTGACTCTGCTTCAGGCCATGCTGTGCCATGGGCTGGGAGGGGATGGAGAGGGGGTCCCCAGCTGCTCATACCCTTCTCTGGGTGCAGAGGATGCAGGTGGCTGGTTCTACCATATTTTGCCTCTAGGGCTCCTAGCAGGGGTTCATAAGTGTTTTCCCCAGGACTGGGACAAGGACCATGTGTACTAAGAGACCCTTTCCCCTTGTTGCTGTTGCTGCCACCACTGCTGTCCCCTGGGGTGGGTGGGCAATGCCTGCCAACTCTGGAGAAACCCAGAGGGAGGGTGGGCAGAACCCTCCAAGCCTTTGCTGCTGGGTTCAGCAGAGTTGGGCCCACATCAGCCTCTCCCCTGACTCAGGGCTGCCCTTTGCCTTGCCAGGAAAAAGAAGGTCTTGCCCAGCAAAGTTGAGGAGGATGATTACACAGGTAGGACCCCATCACAGAGATGACTGTAGAGCTGGAGGTGGGAGGGGAGCAGGTCTATTTCAGGAGGGACTTGTTGGCTTTCTGAGGTGGCTGCAGGCAGCCCAGCTGGCTCTGGTTGACCTGCCAGACCAGCATGTCCCACATCTGCTAATCCCAGCTGAGAGCCTGCTCCAGTACCTCTTCCAGCAGCTCCTGGCTGGGGTTCCCCTGTGGTGCTGATGAGGGTTGGGAGCTGCCCCTCGTGCTCACTTTGTCTGGGGTAGGCAGCACCTCTTCCCAGCCCTGCTGCCCTGATGGTGTGTGTCCCAGGGTGCCCTGGAACCCCCAGTGATGCTGCCTGCCTCAGGCTGCCCTGCTCCTTCTCCTCAGCCCCAGAGTCCTCAGGTTGTTTCTGCCATCTTGTCCCCCCAGAGCTCCAGCCCTATGAGAACGTACATGAGGATAATTACTGCGTGATCAAGACTTTTCTGGCACAGAAAGATGCAGGTAGGAGATGGATTGCCCTGCCTGTGTTCCACACATGGCACACAGGGAGTGTAGACTGGCATCTGGGATGGTGTGCATGAGCTCCCCATGCTGCTGAGTTAACAGCAGCCTCTGTCCTGGTGCCCTTGGTCTCCACAGGTAAATGTGGCCACGCTGGAGAGCCAGTGCCCAAGCCCCTGCCTGTCATGGAGTCTTCAGGAGACAGTCAGAGCAGTGAGGGACAGAAGAAGCTGGGGCAGGCATCAGTGATGGTGGCCCTTCCCTTCTTGCAGCTTGCTCCTCCACCACTGCAGGCAGAGCCATGAAGCTTGTCATGGGTTATTGCTCCCTCTCAAATTTTCTCCCTCATCAGGCTCCAGAATCCTCTGTCACAGCACAGGAGCAGCTCAAGGCCTGGGATGACCTGCTTGCACCAAAGAGGATGTGGTCTGGTAGTTCCCCAGTGCTCTGGCAGAGCCACCTCACCAGCATCCTGGTGCCTGCAACTGTCCCCTGAGACTGGATCCCAACCCCTCTTTCGCCACTCTATATCCCTATATCCATCTAGACCCTGTCCTCTGCTTGAGTTTGGCCCAGCTGTGTTGCCCTGGAAGCTGTGCTGCTGTATCTGAACAACCAATAATAAACTGTTTTATTTCACAGGGGCTTTCTGGCCCGCGACAGCTCCCACCTTGTCGTGGTTCGTCCTTGTCTTGTGTGTGAAAATCCTGACCCCATGAATCTTCACAAGGAGCTTGGAGTAGGCTTTTCCAGCCTTCAGCAGCCCTGAGGAAGCACACCTGAAGAGCTGCAGGCTCTCAGTGCAATGCTTTGGGTTGCTGCTTTCCCTCCTCCCATCCTACACGGGGCATGTAGGCACGGTCTCCACTATGCCTAATTGGACCTCTGTGTTGGTCTGTGCCGCCCTCTGGGGGTGTAGGTGCTCATCTCCCATTTTGTGAGGTGCAGTTGACTGCGCTCTTGGGGCATCCACATCCTGCAGCCTTTGGGATCTGCTTGATCTTGGCTGCTGCTGCTGCCCCAGCATCACCTCCAACAGCCGCTCTCTCTCCCACCCCGTGGGATGCTGGTGTCCAGTCCAGCCTGGGTGCTGAGGGACAGCCCAAAGGCTCTCCTTAGAGAGGGGCACACTGCTGGAAAATGGGGCAATCAACCACTCTCTTCTCCAGCTCCATGTGTTGCCTGGAATATTTCCATCTCCTTCTCCTGCACTTGAGCACAAAAGCTCACCTGAGTTCCCCGGACTTGGGTATGACAAGCTGGATGTGTGTTGGGCTTTTCAAAACCTTGAATACAGGGTGTCATGGTTTTTTGCTTCAGTGTTGTCTTTCTACCTGACCAAACCTGCTGATATGCGTTGCAACCTAGAGGCTGAGGGACAGTGTGAAGGTTCTCCTTGAGGAGGAGCACACCACCAGGAGACGACCTCTCTCTTCTCCAGCTTTTTCTTTAGCCTGGGACGACCTGCATGTGCTGGTAAAGACATGTTTTGACAGTCCTTCATGTGAGCTGCCTGCCCATCATCACGGTACCCACAACTGGCCCCTGGGAACAAAGCATCTGCTTCCTATGGACTGTTGCTGGTGTGTGATCTTCGTGCCTGATGGAACTGCTCTTGATGGGTGTTGAGAAGAGGCAGGAAGAGCAGCTCAACCCTTTGTGGCTGCTGCTGGTTGAGAAAGGACAATGATCAGGGTTGGGATCGGGGAAAACAGTTGCCACCTTCTGGATTGCCCTGCTTCCCACTCCATATCCCCATACCCAGTCAGACACTGGGCTGTCAGCCTCATTAACTCCATCTGCTCTGTCTGGACAATCAATAAAAGCTTGTGTTTTGGAGTGGGCTACCTGCTGCCCCCCCCAACTCTTGCCTAGTCCCCTCATTGCCCTTGTGAGGTCCTGCTCCCCCGAGGTGCTGAACTAACAGCACCTTCTTGAGGGGAGCCATGAGCAGGGCTGTTGTGGCCTGCAGCTGTGGTTGACAGCACCACCAGGCCTTCCAGGATGTGTTGGGAAGATCTGACGCGTTTGGATGGGATATGTGTCGGGAACCAGCGAATAGTGGTGCCCCCATTCCACTCATTCTCCATATGAGCATGTTCGGTGCATGTGCCCTAGGCAAAGCTGGGGGACAAGGTCTTTGTGCCTCTGCAGGGCCCCATGTCTGATCACCCAGCCCTGTGGAATCTGAGACATGCCAGGTCGATGGGAGGTTCTAGAGGAAGAGAAAAGAAGTGGCTGCTGAGGAGCAAGGGGGATGGCTTAGTAGTCCTGAGGGTTTCCTCAAACACTCAGCTCTCACTGTAGGGCAGGGTGGTTTGCATTCTTGAGGACAGAGGAGAGTGCTGCCAGGCTGAGGAGCCACAGGAGGAGGAGGTAGCTGTGGATGAAGAAGCAGGGAAGGATGAGAGAGGGTGTCAGCTGAGCATTTCTTTCAGAAGGCCCATAGACTGTTTCAGATGTTGAGGTACTTGCAGTTCATGTCCCCATTCTGATCCCTGCTTCTGGCTAGCTCTTTATGTGGTTTTTCAGAGGTCCCCCATCTCCTGTAATCATAGACGGGAAGTGACTCATCATCACTCTAAAACCCACACAGTGTCGTTGGGAGGCACTTGGATATTGCCTAAGAAACAGTAACTGGGAAGGTTTTGGGGGGAACTCTGCGATCTTGGTAACAAGGTTTCTTCTGTTGAGTCCCAGAGCTTGGATGCTCCTAGGGTGTAAAAAGCAAAAGGCAGAAGTGCTGACAGTGATGGGAGGTTCCCTGCCCAAAGAGGAAGCCTCCTGCATCTCATGAGGAGCTGTGTCTGTTTCCTTCCTGCGGTTGCAAGCCTTGCAGTCAGCTACGGATGCCTGAGCTCAGAGGCAGCAAGTGGGGCTGAGATTTCGGTCCTGCCTGGGGACTTCACGCCAGGATGGCCCTGCAGTTGCTGGCTATAAGGTTTCTTCTGGCCCTTGTATCTCTGTTGTCAGCACAGGTCCAGGGAGAACTTGATCCCAAGGTCCAAGGAGTGTCCCAGGGAACAGGTAAGAAGCAGTTCCTTCTCTTCCCTGGGGAGATTTTGTTGCCTTTCCTCCTGCAAGTTGGACATGCATCTTCACTGCCTGCAGCACTGGGCTGGAGTCCAGATGGACTGTGTCAGCTGGGGTGCCTGCTGTCTCTGGGAGACCTCAGGGCAGGAGCTACAATACAGGGTGGGTCCACTGGGGATCTGTTTGGGCTGGATGGTAGGGGATGGATCATGCCCTGTGGCAAAACAGTTTGCCAGTCATTCCCTGGAGGCTGTGGACATGAATCAGGCATGAATTCACATATCATGAACCCAGGAAAGGGTCTTCAGGGAGCAGGGGCATCATTTTCTGTACACATCATCTCCCCCACTGTGCCTGGAGGACACTGTGTCTGCTGAGAACAGAGCAAGAGGGAACCTGCTGCCGCTTT
>NW_016690252.1:165335-179261 GCF_001604755.1 Lepidothrix coronata
TGCCGGAGCACGGCCCTGGCAGCAGCTACCTGGTGTCGATTCAGGGACTGACGGCTGCCGGGGCCGGGGCTGCGTCGCTGTGGGAGTTTCAGAGCACAGGTAGGGCTCGCTGTGCCCCTGTCCGAGGAGCCTGGCCACACAGGAGCTGTGCTCTGCAGCCTGCACTGCCCGAGCCTGCCCCTGCTGAGCTGATGCTCATCTGCTCTTGCCCTCCAGACAACCAGCACCCTCTGGGCATCAGCTGCCGCAGCGTCTCTGACATCTCCCCATCCCAAGGGACGGCCGTGCTTCCCCTCCAACCCATCACCTCGGAGGGGGCCGGGTGAGTGCAGCCCCCGCACTTCTGCCACCTCCACATGGGTCTCCCCACCGGCAGCGCTTGCCTGCAGATGCCCCTGCTCCACTCTCCCTGCTGTCCCCCCGCCCCTCTCACTTTCCGCCCTGCAGGGAGCACCAGCTGGTCGTGGCCATGACACACAACAGCTCAGGGATTGAAAGCGCCTGCTTGGGGCAGCCACAGCCCTTCAGTGCCAGCCAGCAGCCCTTCAACACCACCCAGCAGCCCTTCAACACCACCCAGCAGCCCAGAACCTACGTGGCCGCTGTGCTCAACCTCACCGCCCCCATGGACTTCGTTTTGGGCAACGGCACCTGGGGGCAGGGCTACCACAACGCTGCCCTGCGCCCCGGCTGGGACTACACGGCCCTTCTGCGCCTCGTCCGCCGCTCACCGCAGGTACCCAGCGTGGGGCCTCCTGGTGTCTGGGGACACTGCTGGCCAGGGCTGGGCCCCTGGGTGGGTCTGGTCTGGCTGTGATGGCAGGCTCCTCTCCCGTGCCCTGGCAGGACAGTGTCTCTGGGGTCCTCTCTCACATGAGTGGGAGACCTTTGCCCCCCAGGATGGATAGTGGGGCAGAAGTGGCTTCAACTCTCTCTCCTATCTCCTCCAACAGTCAGAGAAGTTCACCTGTGTCTGCTACAGCTTCTCTGTTGGTAAGTGTCTCTTTGCTTCTGGTGCCCGAGCTTCTCTCCCACATTTCCTTGGCTGGTTCCTGTGGAGAGGAGCTGGCCCAGTGCAGGAGCCTTTGGGTCTCATGCGGGACAGAGGACACTTTTTTTCCCTACACACGGGGTGATCCTCCATCACAGAAGAAACCTAAGACAAGACACACATCTACACCCTTTGCCAGCATTGAGGCCATGGCCAGCATGAGGCCCAGACTGTGACACCCACTCCTGGCTGTGTGTTAGTTGCAGGGCAGGCTCCGGGCATGTGGCATTGGACTGTGATTGGGCTGGTTGTGCTGTTGGCACTCCTCCTCCTGACTGCAGTGATCCTGTGGCTCGTGTTCTCCAGGTGAGTAGGCAGGAGACAGGTTCAGCAGGGACATGGGCAATGCCAGCCTCTTACCCAGGACTCCTCTCTGCCTTTCCAGGAAAAAGAAGTATGTGCCCAACAAAGCTAAGGAGGATAACTAAAAAGGTAGGAAAATGCAGTTTCACAGACAACCATCACAAAGGCGGCTACACAGCTATGTGTTAGCTGGGGTGAGAGCAGAGATCTCCCAGGAGAACCTGAGCTTCAGGAGAATCATCTGCTCATACTCTGCACTGACACGTCTCCCCATTTGCTCTAGCTGAGGATGGTCAGGATGGTTCTGCCCACTAAGCCCCACATGACAGGCAGTGCTCCCAGCCTGGAGCAGGGACAGGAGTGAGCAAAGACGGGAATCCCAAAGAGTGGCTCATGGCTCAGTCCTTCAGGGGACCCATGTCTATGCCACCCCTCCCAGGGAAGAGATCTGCAGGGAATGGTCTCGGGAGGGTCAGGCTGAGAGACTGCTTCTCTCACCAGGGCAGTGACAGGCACCTCAGAGGACCTAAGGTTGGGCATAGCTGGGATGAAAGGGTTGGGCTGTGGCAGATAATGCCCTATGCTCCAGCCTGTCTCTGACATTGTTCTCCACAGGTAAAGGTGGCTAGGCTAGAGATCAGTCACTCCAGCCGCTGGCCAGGACCATGGAGACATTCAGAGCAGAGAAGGAGTGGAGAAAATGAGAAGGATGACCCCAGCTCAGTGCTGATGGCTGCTGTGTCCCCTCGGTCTCCTGTGACTGTGACAGCGTGGGAGTCAAATTCAATTCATCTAATTTAGCAGGGCAAGATGAAAACAGGAGACAAAGGAGGATTGTGAGCTTTTTCTTTCCTCAGCACCTTCACCTCCCAGCTTTTGCTTACTGCTTTTTTAAGGCCTTTGAATTTGACTTTCTGCAGTTCCTTTTTTCAGGTTTGCTTTCATTTTTGCTTTCCTGGAAGCAGGATTTGTATTTCAGATTTCCTAATCCCAGACTCACACAGGCTCAGGCTGATGGCATTCTCCTGCCATGCCCTGGGTTCCCAACTCTTCTCCTCCATCTCTGCTGATATTCAGCCAAACCCAGGGATTTTCTGGAACTTGGCCTGACTGGACTGCTTTGTGACTCTGCCTGCTCTGTCTGAATAACCAATAAAGGCTTGTGTTTTGAAGGGGTTGCCTGTCCCACTACAGCTCCTGCCTGGTCCCCTCATTGCCCCTCTAGGGTCACGTCTCCCTGCAGGGAGCTAACTGCACCTTGTTGAGGGGAGGGCTGCTGTGACCCCATATTCCCTAGTGGTGCTTGACAGCCTCCAGGGCTGTTCTGGACAGCTCTCACATGAGTTTACATCAGATGTCTGGTGGGAATCCATGAAGGATGATGTCCCTCAACACACATTTTGGGCAGGAGTGTGTTCTGTGCACATGCTGTGGCCAGAGCTGAGGGACCTGTGTGGTCTCAGTTTCTTTGAGGGCCTTGTGCTGGGTCAAACCTGGAAGAAAAGTGAAGACCAGAGGTTACCACCACCGTGGCTGTTACAGGGTCTTTACTGGTGAGACACAGGACAGAGAGCCACAGCCAGTCAGGACCCGGGGTCAGTCCTGGCTCTGAGGTCTCTTGCCCTTACACAGCAAAGGCAGAACCAGTCTCCATGATGCAGCAGCAGCCCCTGCTGGAATCACATCCAGGATATCCAAGTTAAGCCACTATAACTTGGGATTGTCATAGCGAAGTCAGGCTGATGAAGGAGCCCCTCTGGAGCTGGCAGGGTTGTGGCACTTGGATCAGTACCTGGAAAATGGATTTCCAGAAAGATTGTGTGGGTTGGAAGGACCTATTTAGCCCTACAGGACCATGGCTTGCCCCATTCTTGGCTCTTGTTGGCCTTGGACTTCATGTTTCTCCCAAAGTAGGACAGATAGCTTGTGCTCCTGAGCACCACAGATCTTACAGTAGTTTGGTGCTTTCCTGGCAAAACACAGATGTTGGTGCTACCCCACCTCCCCTGGGGTTGCCTGAAGGGACAAGAGAGCCTAGATGGGATAGCTGTTCTCTTCATCCCTAGGAAGGAAGAGTATGTCAAGTCCTGGTGCCCGTGCTCTGGCGTGCATACTCAGGCTGTGATTCCAGATAAGATACTGCACAAATACTGGGCAAAGGGTCAGCTTCCTACTTCAAAGCCTGACCACAATTTGGAGACAGTCCAGCCTGTGCTCTCCAGCCACAGAAGACCCTTGCTGTGGCTTTTCAGGGGAGTAAATCATCTTGGGGCTGTGCACATCCCTTTTGTTTCCTCTTGTTTTCATTGTTACTGATGAAGGTCTGCCAAGAGAGTCAAAGTCCTGTCCAGAGATGGACTGTGGTCACGTCTCTACTTGAAATTCCCATAGGTTTCAAATGAATTCAAGTAACTGAGGGCCAGTTCATAGCAGAGCCCATACTGCTCCTGTGGAAAGAGGGATGGACATGAGTGTCTGGTAGATCAACACCTGCAGTGGAATGTGAGCATTGGTTTCCAACAGCTTCCTGACCATGCCAGGCATAGGTACAGCCTGCTCTCCTCCTCTCAGCTGGAGCCCACCTTCCCCTGCTGAGAAATCACAGGCACGTGCTCCAGTAGCTGGAGGGCTGGGATACCCCAGTGCTGGAGCCAACTGGCCTCAAGAGGAAAGCAAGCCTCCAGGGCACAAAGTGTCTGCTGATCAATCCCATCTGGGTTGCTCACCCTGTGATGACCTCTAGCACCCAGACCAGGTGGTGAAGTGGGTGCAGGACAGGTACCTGAACACCCACCAGTGCAGCCTCCTGCTGAGCAGGCCAGGTGGACCAGAAAGGGGCTGCTCACCATGCAGGATGCTGTGGTGCCCATTTGGTCCTGTAAAACCTACCCCTGAGTGAGTGGGTATGTCCCAGAGGCAGAAAATGAGGGTTTTCAGAGATCTCGTCTGCTCCTGCTGGCCCCAGGATGATCTGAGCACAGAGGGGCCAGGGCAGCTGCTGGGTCAGTCCAGGATATGTTTGGGTTTGGTGTTGCAATCCCAGTTGGGTTTGAAGTGAGCACTTACCACATCTTTGATGAGCTGTCTCCGCCGCCTCTTCAGCGTCCTCACGGCCTGTGATACATCCACCATCCCCTCACTTTGGATCTGCTCACACAGGAAACTAGCAGCACAGAAGATCCCACTTCGGCTGGCTCCATCCCTGCAGAGGACAGAAAGGGGAGAGTCACTTGCTCTGGGATCGCCTGGCATGGCTGAACCTCAGAGGCATCCCACTAGACATCCAGGCTCTCAGGGTGATCTTGTCCACAGATCCTGCAGCCAGCCAGCCTCCACAGGGAAGTCTCCCTCTCTGAACATAGATGAATTCATGTCCATACATCCACCCGAGATGGAGCTGTGACCAAGTTCACTGACAGAGCCTGGGCTGTGTCCAGCTTTGTACCATGGCTGCTCCTCCAAGAGACATCACTCACCAGCAGGTGACGAGGATATGTCCACCTTGGCTCTGCCGATGGTGTGTCTCCACTTTCCCTAGCAAGCTGATGATGGTGGCAGGGTGCGGGGGAAGACGCTCCTGCATAGGCCAGTCCTTCAGTTGCCATAACTGGACTTCCAGTGCTGACTTTTTGGGCTAGTGGGGAAGAAAGACAGTGGGTTGGGCAGAAGAGAAACCTATTGTCTTCACGGAGTGAAGGGATGGACAGTGTGTGTCAGTACTGGCTCAGCCATGCACACTGGATCAAGGGAGCAGCTCCACAGTGGGACAGCCCAGTCCCAGACTTTGCCCTTCTCCATTGAGTGCTCTGAGACCAGCAAATAGACAGAGCATCAGAGGAGAGCTGAGCACACCAGGTGCAGCTCAGACTGGCACCAGTCCAGTGCCCAGCTACCTGCAACAGCTGTCCCCTCCTATGAACCCCCAAGACGTAAGAACTCCATCCATAGCTGCTGCCCTCCAAGTTGGAAAGGCACACAAAGGTACCTCTGACTTGTACCTCTGCCTGCAGCCTTACCTTCTTGGGATTAACCTCTCTCCCAAGGCAAAAGACCCTGCTCTGGCCAGTGCCCTTCCAGGACCCCACCAGATCCCTCTGACCAATGTGGTCTCTGCCACCTCTAGCTGTGACTTCGGCCCCAAATTAAAAAGGTTGTTCTCAAAAGACTTTGCCATCTTTGAGCACAGACCCCACCTGCTGCCTGTTGGTGAGGGCAAGTGTCCAGGCTGTGAAGCCAGCTCCAGGCTCCTCTGAGACCAGTTGGACATGGAAACGGCCATAGTCATCTTCGCCCTGGGTGGGCCAGAACTCCACGTATGTCTGGGGGGGTGACACGTGCATGATCACACACAGCCCCAACCTGCAGGTGTGGCAGCGCTTGGCACCTCCCATGGGTGGGATCACACCACTCCCTTATCTCAGAGCCATGTACACGTGGCTCTGTCAAACATTTTCTGGGGACTAAGCCAGTGCTTCAGCCAGAAAAATCACACTCCAGCAGAGAGGACACCTGAGGGATGCTCCCTTGCCGTGAGACTGAGGACAGTCCACTACTGTGGTGCCGTGATGCTGGACTGTCTCAGGGCTCTCCCAGGTGGAGCCCACAAGCTTGCAGGGCTCTCATGGTAAGAGTTGTGCAGGGTCAAAGGCAGAAATACCCCTGCTCAGCCCCACGGGGAACCACGGGAGGGGAGAGTTGTGCTAGGGCTGCTCACCTTGTCCAGCTCCTGGAGCTGATTCAGCACAACCACTGATGTGCAAGTGTAATCCCAGACCAGAGCCCAGAAATCCACCAGCGTGGTGGGGAAAGGCAGCTGGGTGATGACGATTCTATCCTCCTCGGTGTATGTCTGCAAAACACGCCACTGTGCCTGGAGGTGGGCAAACTCACACAATCCACCTTCCCGACAGCCCTTCCGACAGTTGGAACGCCCCACTGCCTCCCTGCAGAGATGGAGGAAACACAGTACACCCCGGGCCTGCTCAGAGCAGCTCAGGTTTGCCCCCCGCCGCCCCCCCCGGGTCATCACACTCGGGCTCGGCCCGCAGCAGGCTGTGTCCAGCGGCTGTGCGGCGGCTGCGGAGCTGCCCGCGCAGGCAGAGCTCAGCCGAGCGCGGGGGCCACCTCCTGGCAGCAGGGCCAGCAGTCACCGTGAAGGAGCCCGAGGGCTGGGACACCTCACACCGGGGTGACACGCTCTACCCTTGCCTTCAGCAAGGGTGCGTGGGGGGTGGAGGTGTTTCTGCTGCTGCCATCAGCTCTCGCCCCCCCCCGCTGGGACTGGAGCCTTACGCTGGCAAACACGGCGTTGATGTAACCTGGGGAGCCGTCTGCGTTCAGCGAGGACATCAGGATGGGCCGGCAGGAATCCGCTGAGGAGGCAAGGGACAGAGAGAGGGTCATCCTCTCCCTGCAGAGAGGCAGGGGGCTTTTTCTGCAAGTGATGTGGTCAACGTGGCTTCCTGCAGCATGGGCTGGAGGGGCTTGAATGAACAGGCACCACCAGCCTTGGGGCCCTGACAGCTCAAGGACCCCTGACATAAGATGTCCAAAATCTCCTGCACAGAGGCACAGCAGTTCCACTCTCCTCTTTGCTCCCTGATGCTTCATCTGAGCTACTCCACCGAGAAAGATTAGAACAGGGACATGTTTATCCCAGGTGTATCCGAGGTGTACCCCAGGTGTACCAGCCCAATCTGTATTTATTACTAACCAGAAAATGATGACTAGACCTTGAGCAGAATCTGCCAGTGGCATGGTGCTGGGGAGGGAAGCAGCAGGGGAGCATCGTTCAACCCATGCTGCTTTCAGGCACTGGGTTTTAGAGCAAGGGGCTGCCCAGCCCTGCCAGTGTTACCTGGCAGGATCCCTGGCTTGCGGTTCTTGGGCTGGTTGCTGGGTTTCTCTGCTTCTCTGCATGGCAGGAGCTGGAACAACTCAGAAAACTTCTGCAAGGCCTGTAGAGATGATTCAGCCAAGTAAGTCATGCCGGCCAGCGCCTCCCCTTCTTCGGCCACCCCTTCTTCGGCCACCCCAGAGAAACACTCTCCCATGTCCATCCCACAGCTGGGGAGGGGAGCGGTGAGGGGGGTGGCATCACAGACCAGCCCTCACAGCACCAGTGCACCATATCCTGGTGGTACCTTGAACTCCTTGTCAAGGACACTGTTGGGCCTTGAAGTCTGAGCTTCTCGAAGAGAGTGGACAAGGGTGGCGATGCTCTCCACAGGGACCCCGGTGTTGCCGCAGAGCAAGCCTTCGAGCAGCGCTTCATACAGGAAGGTGTACTGCTCCTGCATGAGGACACGGGTCAGCTGTGCAGTCTGGAGCAGCTCCAGGAGGAAGCCTGGAACTCCAGACCTCCACTGGCATCAACTTGTGCCAGGAATGAGCCAGGTTCATCTTCACTTTCTTTCTATGGAGCCCTGAGGCCAGACAGCTATCAGTGTAGGCAGCCCTGCTTTGAGACACAGCCAGCAACTCCAGCAACCCAGAAAAGACTGTCTTCCTATGCTTTAATGCTCCCTCTCAGACCAGATCCCTCCTCTGGGGGAGGAAACACGGAAAACCTGTGGACTAGTTAGTCCTCCTACAATGAGCTGGCTGGTCTAGCCCAACCATGCTTTCTCCAAAGGGACCCAGCACTGAACAGACTATAGTAGTAGTCCCTAGGCCAGGACACTGCTGCTCAGGAGATGCCACAAGGGCAGACATCTTGAAAGTCTGAACAAATGGACTCTTGTTCATGATCCTTGCATACAAGACAGCCCTTCTATATGAGGATGATATATATCAGTGTACAAATGCTGCTGAGACCTCAGAGGGTCTGACTCTGGGGGACATGGATCCCAACTGGGTTTGGACACAGTATTGAAAATAAGATCCTGTGGTCTCCATCAGCTGGCAGCTCCAGTCCCTGTGGCTAGACCATGAACTGCATGGCCGATGTGGCTTTGCACACCACATCCCTGGGAAGGGTGGGAACTAGATCTGCAGCCCGAGGTGTACAGGGAGCAAGTAACTCTCCTCACCTTGGTCTGCACCATGCTGACTCGCTGCTCCCGCAGCTGCTGCACGCAGCGAAACACATCCACCTTCCCCTCAGCCTTCCCCATCTTCAAGAGGAAGTCCAGGGCAATGAAGGTACCTGTGCGCCCGATCCCTGCACTGAGGACACAGAAAATTGAGTTTCAGTGCTGCCTCTGCCAGCTATGCCCCAGCACCCAAGCCCTCCCAGCCCAGTACCTGCAGTGCACCAACACAGGCCCAGCAGGTGCTTCCAACACCCTCTTGTTCACCACTGCCACTAAGCACAGGAGCTGGGAGGTGTTTCTGGGGACTCCGTGGTCTGGCCACAGCAGGTAGTGAAACTGCTCCACCACTCTTGGGAGAGCACAGCCTGCCTGCAAAGAGGGAGACATGGCTGGCAACAGGGAGCAGGAATCAACCAGGAAATTGTGTGAAGTGACTGCATGACAACAAGTAGGGAGCAGTGGAGAAAACCACTTCAGAGGGGCCACACAATTAATTTGTTCTCTGCTTTCACATGCTGTGAACGGTGAAGGTGGAGCAGCAAATGCAGCTTGTGGCCCAGAGGAAGAATATCAAAATCACAGTTTAGGTTGTTTCCATAGTCATTCAGAAGCCCTGGCTTCCACAGGAAAGATATTCCCTAAGGCTGGTACTGCACTAATATAAACAGTCACTTTTGTTACCAGCCCATCATGTATTTTGCCATAAATATCACAGTCACTTGTCCTGAACTAATGAACTGCTGTCCTTCCATCAGGAGGAGCTTTACCTCTCAGCTACGTTTTGCTCTGGGCAAGACAAGAAAAGACAGGAATATGCATAACTGCAATTTCTTTATATTTTACCCATTTCCCCCTCCTTGCAGCTCCTGCAGCTTCTGCTTTTTATCTGAGGTATAACTTCAGAAGTAGTATCCATCTTCAGAAATGTCCTTATGTAGTTTATCTTAAACCATAAACTAGCTGTTCAGGCTTAGTAGCTATAAGTGACCAAGGAGCTTCAGTGTAGACCCTCTGCAGATTGGTTCAGGTGACAGGCAGACACCTGTCTCACCATCCTGGATGTACAGAAATGCCATTTTATACCCTTTAACTGCTTTTATATCCTCTGTAATCACCTGATCCAAGCCCTCATGATCTGCCCATGAGCATCATCAGTCCAGACTCATCTGGGGTGACCACTGGAGCTGACCAATTGCTTTTGCTTGGCACAGAAACCTTGGGCTGATGCCCTAGCATGGAATCCAGTGGTAGCAGCACTGACCTTCTTGTGCTGGAGACCAGGCAGGATTTCCCACAATGTCCTTGACTGACAGCTCCCACCAGTTCTGAACCTCCAGAACATCCTGCATTCCCACCTCAGCTACATGCCAGGCTTACCTTCTGCAGGCTGAATGTGCGTGTGACAAGGCCTGTGGTGGCCCTGGTGTTGTTGAGTGTCACAGTAAAGTCCCCGTAGACCTCCTCCTGCTCTGGCCAGTACTTCTCACACTTGATCTGTCAACAGCAGCAAGACCTCTGAGCACCAGCAACCTCATGAGGGGAGTGCTGCAGTAGAGCAGAACTCTCTGCCCTCACTGACAGACGCACTGGGAGTGCAGCAAAAGCAGGTGGGGAAGTCTGGGCTGAAGTGGAGAATGGGCTGAGATGGTTTCTCTACCTTGTTTTGCTCCACTAAGCCTGTCAGCATCACAATGACCGAGGTCTTCTCCTGCCAGACCATCTGCCAGAAATCCACCACTGTCTCAGCCAAGGGGCCTTGGGAAGGAAGAGGAGAGCCACTGTCCAAGCTGTGGGGGTGTGCTCCCAGGCACAGCTCAGACATTCCCAGGCTTTCCTCTGCCCAGGGACAGAGGCACAGCCAGGGCACATCAGCACCTGGCAGGGTTGCTGGGCAAATTGGCTTCATCATCGTATTAGAAATTGGGACAAGGAGGAGGGTGAGCAGGTGAGCCCAGGATATGTCAGGGATTCACTGCTGCTTCAGGGGCTTCCCCATCCAGACCCTTAAGATGACCATGAACTGGTCCCACATTTAGGGTCCTATTTCCTGAAAGAAATTTCTGGAGCTTTGCAGGGATCCCAAGACCTCTTCCATGATGCATAGAGCAGACCAGCCCAGCCCAGCTTTGTACTGTTGGAAGGGGACTGTATCCAAGTGCACTGAGTGCAGACGTGTCAGGCATTTGCAGGATTGTCCCTGTCATGCCAGCTGCCAAAGGGAACAAACCAGATTTGTGGGTGGAAGGACCATATCGTCAGACTGGGCAGCACAGGCACCAGCTTTGGCTGCTGCCAAACTGCCCCTGAGGCCTTCCATGCCCTGCAGGACAGAGACCCTGGAGATACAGAGCCTTGGGCTGAGCCATTCACAGCTCCTAGGCTGCTGTCACAGTTCCCCATTCCCCAGATTGCTCAGCACAGCAACTGACATCTCCTGAGGATGAAGTCTGGGAGCACCCACCTTGAGCTGCAATGAAGAAGTGTGGACTTCCATAGCTCTGCAGGGGAGAGATTCAAACAGCTCCAATCACATGGGTTAAATATTTAACAGAGAATGAAGTAAAGAATCCATCCCCACAGACACCAAAGCCCAGAGCCCTCAGCACGGTGTGTCCCACAGCACCAGTCCTGGCCAGCACAGAGTGTGTGTACCAGGGGCTGCATCTCGGCTCCTGGCCCCTCACACAGGTCACTTTCTGTTAGAGATGAAGACTGCACACAAATCCAGAGTACTCCAGGCAGCTCAGAAAGGATGCAAGGAAAGTGACATCCCAAGACCTTCCAGCACTTGAGGGCAGCAAGTGTCAGACCTCAGGGCCACCCATATGAGCAGGACTGTCCTTACCCAGCATAACAAGGCACCTTTCCCACCCTTCCCAGGGCAGCAATTCCTTGCTACCTACATCCACATAGCTGGCATTGATGTAGTCATTCCCTGTACCAGAGGGCTGCAGCACCACACGGCAGTGATCATCTGGAAGAGAAGGGAGGTGGGCTGATGCTTTGGGGCAGCAACAAAGAGACTAAGGAGGAGTTTGTAATATAGGGAAGTCTGTGACTGTCCGCTGCCTCCTCAGCAGCACCCCAGGCCTCAGGACTCAGGGGTAAAGAACAGCTGATGAGACGAAAAGTGACATGGCACAGCAGGAAACCTAATGGAGTTTTAGGGAGGACTATTTATGGAAAAGCCAAATGTCCACACCATGTGGGGCCCAGAGGAGCTTTAAGGTTTGAAAGAAATTGGGTCACTCCTTCCACTTTCCCACAAATACCTGCCTCTGAACGGGACATGGCAGTGTTCAGCAATGACTAATGTCAGGAACAGGAATACAATGATGAATAATTAAGTTTGCAGGAGGATTTGAGGAGCAGAACAAGAATTCTGCAACTGAATACAAAACATTGGGGGCAGAAATCCCTCTGCATTTCAGTGGCCACAGAGTATGAGATGAGGACCTCAGTATTTCTGAAGAGCTGCAGGGCCACCAACACCAGCCCAGCACCCTCTTCTGCCCAAGCAGCTGCAAGTGCTTGTGCCAAACCTTGGAGAACTCTGCTTACATGGGATGATGCTCTTGTAGCGGTTCTTGCTCTGATTACATTGCTCCTTCCCAGCATTGCAGGGGTGCAACAAAGCAGAGGACAGTTGCTGCAGACAAAGAAGGCAAGCCCACTCAGCACTGGGATGTGTTCTGGGACTGGTCAAAGCCAACTGCATCACATGCCCAGGGAACAGGTGAGGGGAGTGTGGACAGTACTGCCAAGTGGGGAAGCAAAGCTAAACCAAACCTGATATTCTCTAAGATGCCCGACACCACGCCTGTCAACTGATTCATCATCTGTCTGCTCTGCCTCTATTTCTTCCCTCTTAAACCTCTTCAGAGCCTCCAGCAGTTCCTCCACTGGGATCTGTGTGTTCAGCTTGCAGGCACCTACAGAGACCACAAGGACAGGAGTTCCTCATCCACCTGATGCTAAACTGGCTGGCCCTGGAACTCTGCAGCTTGGGCTGAGCTCGCACTGTGATGGCCAGGAGTCCTGTACCATCTCCTGGGAGGTGTCCCTTCCCCCATGCCAGCCAGCTCTGATCCCCTTGCTCCTGTAAGGACTTTATGGAGCCTATGAGCACCCTGCTTTTGCTTTTAACAGACAGCCTGTCCAGATAAGGTGTGCAGGGCCTTTGTTCATACTTCACCTCCTCGACATCTTCTCAGCGGGATAGAGCTGTTGTTCTCTGAGGTTTTTGAACTGTTGTACTTTAGCCTGCAAAACAGCAAGTCAGACCAGCAGAACAGAGAGACAGAGGAGAGGCTGTTTCCCATCTAGCAGCTTTGTCTCCCACCCTGCTTTATCTCAAGGTCCACTTGGACACTCCCTGCCAGTGCAAGGCAGTGGACACCTCACAGAGGGCCAGAGGGGTGAAGCACATACTGACCTGAAGAGAATGAAGAACAGTAAGATTCCCAGTGCCAGGAGTGCAGCAACCAGCACTACTGTCAGAACCAGGGGCTTCCTGCCCAGCAGAGACACCGGCTCCTGCCCTGCAGGCAGCACAGCCCAAGCTCAGGCACCTGCACAGCCTGAACTAGGCATTAGGAGATCTTCTAGGGGCTTGGAAGGATAATCAGCTTCCCTCATCTCCCACCCTAGGCTTTGCATTGGAGAAAAGTTATGTTGGTGCAGAAGGAGGTTGCAGGATCTTGCTTGGTGTGATACCCTCTGTTGTGGATCCTGTCTCCTTGACTGCCCCAGTCATGGCAGTCACCAGAGCCTAGTGAGGTATTTGCCTTTAGGGGTTGCACATTCACCAGGGGAGCACCGGACTAGGATTAAATATGTGGTGATGGCAAGGATGATGTCCAGTGTCCAGCTACCACTGGTGCCACACCTGCCTAAGTGTCCTGAAGATGCCAAAAACCCGTCTACCACAGATAGCCTCAAAGCCCAGCGAACTTCTTTGAAGACTGAAATAGGACAACAATACCCCAACACTTCTGCACTGGACCAGCTCATTTCCAAAGAAGCAGCCAGGCTGGGAAAAGGGGATATGCAGGAGAAAGGTTCAGACACCGGAAGCAAAGAGACACTTACCAATAGAGAAGCTGTAGCAGACACAGGTGAACTTCTCTGACTGTTGGAGAAGACAGGGAAACAGCTCAGCCCACTCCTGCCCCACCATCCTTCCTGGGAGCAAAGGTCTCCCACCCACAACCACCAAGTGCCACAGCTGTGGCCAAGAACCCCACAGACACGACCCTGCCAAGGTGCCTGGGCTCTCATTGCAGGGCCAAGAGCTGACCCTGTGCAGCATTGTCTTTTCCATCACAGCCAGACCAGACCCACCCAGGGGCCCAGCCCTGGCCAGCAGTGTCCCCAGACACCAGGAGGCCCCACGCTGGGTACCTGCGGTGAGCGGCGGACGAGGCGCAGAAGGGCCGTGTAGTCCCAGCCGGGGCGCAGGGCAGCGTTGTGGTAGCCCTGCCCCCAGGTGCCGTTGCCCAAAACGAAGTCCATGGGGGCGGTGAGGTTGAGCACAGC